>NC_073412.1:3133006-3158006 GCF_028641065.1 Leucoraja erinaceus | reverse complement strand
TCCCACAGCCCACTGTCTCCGCCTCTTCCTTTCTTCTTCCCGCCCTCCCCTCACCCCCAAATCAGTCTGAAGAAGGGTCTTGACACGAAACCTCGCCTATTCCTGCGCTCCATAGATGCTGCCTCACCCGCTGAGTTCCTCCAGCATTTTTGTATTTTCCAGCATCTGCAGTTCTTTCTTAAACAAATATCTAACGGCGTCATTTGATGGGATCTGTCGCGACGATCGTCTCCTGAATCTCTTGTTTAAGAAGGAACTGCAGATGCTGGAAAAATCGAAGGTAGACAAAAATGCTGGAGGAACTCAGCGGGTGAGGCTGCATCTATGGAGCGAAGGAAATAGGTGACGTTTCGGTTCGAGACCCTTCTCCAGAACCTCAGCCGGGAAAAGCTGCAAACTCCAGGATCGCACTTCAACAGAAATGCCAGCCGCTCAGTGAGTGACCAAAGGGAATCTTTTGCAAATCATACGACTAAAATGTGGTGAGAGTACATCTGGAGAAGCCATTCTCGACCCATCAAAAAAATGAGATGAGAAATCTATATCATTCATCACCTCGATCATTTTATAATGGAACACAGAATTGAGGTTTTGACTTCTTGCATCCAATCAACGAAGTCTGTGGAAATCACATCATCTTTGTCAACAGACAGTCTAATGAATTTCTGACTCTGGGTCTCTGTTGCATTTAAAATTCTAACGAGCTGTCTCTCAGTATTTACATAACCTGCTAGAATGATATTTCACAGATAATCTGTAGAGACAGTCTTAGCCGGAGATATATGGGAGACATATTTTGATTGACCCGTCGAACACAGTCGGGACGGAAGCACCCACCCAAGATCTGGATGTCGTTATGAAGTGTTTAGATTAGTTTAGCTTGGAAACAGGCCCTTCACCTCCCCCCCCCCCCCCCCCCCCTCGAACCAACACCGACCAGCGATCCCCGCACATTTAAGGATAAGTGGGAAGTCTTTTAGGACCGAGATGAGAAAATCATTTTTCACACACACAGAGAGTGGTGAATCTGTGGAATTCTCTGCCACAGAAGGCAGTTGAGGCCACACAGTTCATTGGCTATATTTAAGAGGGAGTTAGATGTGGCCCTTGTGGCTAAAGGGATCAGGGGGTATGGAGAGAAGGCAGGGATGGGATACTGAGTTGGATGATCAGCCATGATCATATTGAATGGTGGTGCAGGCTCGAAGGGCCGAACGGCCTCTACTCCTGCACCTTTTTTCTATGTTTCTATTAACGCCATCCGACAGACAGCTACCTGAGGTCGCAGGGAGAACGTACAAACTCCGTACAGACAGCACCTGTTGTCGGGATCGAACCCGGGTCTCCGGCGCTGCATTCGCTGAAAGGCAGCGACTCTACCGCTGCGCCACCGTGCCCGTATAGTCGAACAAATGAATGTTGAGTCTCAACTAAACCGAGCATGCACTTGCTTCACAGCTCAGTGCTCTGTGCTTTTTGCCTCACTCTGTGCTCCTCCATGGCCAGAGTGAGGCCCAGTGCAAATTGGAGGAACAGCACCTCATATTTTGCTTGGGCAGCTTGCACCCCAGCGGCATGAACATTGACTTCTCTAACTTCAAGTAACCCTCTCTCTCCATCTCCTTCCCAGTTCTCCGACCAGTCTTACTGCCTCCGACTCTGAACCGTCCACTCACCTGACACCAGTCTGAAGAAGGGACTCGGCCCGAAACTTTGCCCATTCAATAGACAATAGACTATAGGTGCAGGAGGAGGCCATTCGGCCCTTCGAGCCAGCACCGCCATTCAATGTGATCATGGCTGATCATCCCCAATCAGTACCCCGTTCCTGCCTTCTCCCCATATCCCCGGACTCCGCTATCTTTAAGAGCCCTATCTAGCTCTCTCTTGAAAGCATCCAGAGAACCGGCCTCCACCGCCCTTCTCTCCAGAGATGCTGCCTGTCCAGCATTTTGTGCCTATCTTCGATTTAAACCAGCATCTGCAGTTCCTTCCTACAAACACAGTTTGTGGAAAGTTAGTTATTGATATTGTTCTTGTCGGGCAAAATTAAATGCATTGATTGCGACAATCAAAATGGCTCTTTTTGAAAGATCTTCGACAGCTGGAACAGCATTGGGCCGAGGGACAATGATGACTCCCGCCTGTTGTGCAAAGCAAAATGATATTCAAGACAACAGGAGATAGCAATGAGCAGCCACAGAGCTGCAGAAAATTAATGCCATTTGGAGTTTGTGCGTTCGATTTTAGAGGCTCCTAACATAAAATGGATAGACTGCTTGTCAGACTCCTCAGTGCGAAAAGAACAATAGAATTTACTGGCAATGAAAGAGAAATAAAAAGAGTAAACAAAAGATTGGATTGAGGTAAAGAACGAAATTAGGCCGTGAGAAGAGATATGACATCCCCACGGGAACGATTCACTGGCTGTTGGAGTGAGACTCTACGAAATCAGTTCAGTTTAGTTTAAGATGAAGATAGGCACAAAATGCTGGAGTAACTCAGCGGACAGGCGGCATCTCGGGGGGGGGGGGGGGGGGGGGGGTGGTGGCAGTCACCGAGGTACGTTGTTCAGACAGGGAAAGAAGGCTGTTCCTCGACCTGCTGGTTCGGCACGGAGAGGCGGAGAGAGAAGGACTCAATGGGTGACGTTTCGGGTTTAGTTTCGTTTCGAGATACAGCGCGGAAACACCGGGCCCACCGAGTCCACGCCGACCAGCGATCCCCACGCCCTAACACTATCCCACACACACTCTCGAGGGAATATTTACATTTGAACCAAAGCCAATTAACCTACAAACCTGTACGTCTTTGGAGTGTGGGAGGAAGCTGGAGATCTTGGAGACAACCCACGCAGGTCACGGGGAGAACGTGCAAACTCCGTGCAGATAATAATAATAATAATAAATTTTATTAATGGGCGCCTATCAAGAGTCTCAAGGACACCTTACAAAAATTTAGCAAGTAGAGGAAAAACATGTAAGCGGAATGAAATAAATAGTATAAATGTAAACGGCTCGATTGGAACCATGTTTAAGAAGGAACTGCAGATGCTGGAAAAATTTCGAAGGTTGGCAGAAATGCTGGAGAAACTCAGCGGGCGAGGCAGCATCTATGGAGCGAAGGAAATAGGCAACGTTGCCTATTTCCTTCAGGGTTTCAACCCGAAACGTTGCCAAAACTGATTGTAATCATGCATGGTCTTTCCGCTGACTGGTTAGCACGCAACAAAAGCTTTTCGCTGTACCTCGGTACACGTGACAATAAACTAAACTGAACTGAAATCCAACTTTGCCCAATTTATAAGACCGTCTCCCTTGCTCCTCTCTCCTCTCTCCTCTCTCCTCGTATTTTCTTAACACATTAGAGGCACCCACATTACTTTTATCCAGGGTAGACAAAAATGCTGGAGAAACTCAGCGGGTGCAGCAGCATCTATGGAGCGAAGGAAATAGGCAACGTTTCGGGCCGAAACCCTTGCGGGTTTCGACCCGAAACGTTGCCTATTTCCTTCAGGGTTTCGACCCAAAATGTTGCCTATTTCCTTCGCTCCATAGATGCTGCTGCACCCGCTGAGTTTTTCCAGCGCTTTTTGTCTACCTTCGATTTTCCAGCATCTGCAGTTCCTTCTTAAATGACTTTTATCCAGAACATGGATTCATCCAGAACATGGATATCTTAAGGATAAGGGGGAAATCTTTTAAAACCGAGATGAGAAGAACTTTTTTCACACAGAGAGTGGTGAATCTCTGGAACTCTCTGCCACAGAGGGTAGTTGAGGCCACAGTTCATTGGCTATATTTAAGAGGGAGTTAGATGTGGCCCTTCTGGCTAAGGGGATCAGGGGGTATGGAGAGAAGGCAGGTACGGGGTATTGAGTTGGATGATCAGCCATGATCATATTGAATGGCGGTGCAGGCTCGAAGGGCCGAATGGCCTACTCCTGCACCTAATTTCTATGTTTCTATGTTTCTATACTGAGTTGGATGATCAGCCATGATCATATTGAATGGCGGTGCAGGCTCGAAGGGCCGAATGGCCTACTCCTGCACCTAATTTCTATGTTTCTAACATATTTATTCCAAATTCATTTTCATAATCAAGAAGATATCTTTGAGAGTCTCTGATGTCTAAAGGGACAATATCATCAGTCTTCAAATAGAGGGCCAGATAACATTCCGTCCATCAATTCAAAGTCATTTCAACCTGAGGGTATATTTGTTATATTTGAACATGTGTGAATAAGCGAGTCTTTGACTATTTTGTATTTATTTTCAGAAGCAATATTTCTATGGGTTTCAGAACCGGTTAACTTTTGCAATTCTCATTTATGTATCATAGTCATAAAACTCCAACGCTTGTGCGATGAATCCCGCCAGCCAAATCGAATGACAGCCATAACAAAGGAAACAGTCTTTACCTTGTGAAAAGAAAATGACATTGTAACATGTGGTGCTGGAATATTGAAGGGGGCTGTCCCACTGTACAGGCTAATGCAAGAGTTCTCCCGAGTTTTTCACACAGAGAGTGGTGAATCTGTGGAATTCTCTGCCACAGAGGTAGTTGAGGCCACACAGTTCATTGGCTATATTTAAGAGGGAGTTAGATGTGGCCCTTGTGGCTAAAGGGATCAGGGGGTATGGAGAGAAGGCAGGTACAGGATACTGAGTTGGATGATCAGCCATGATCGTATTGAATGGCGAATGGTGCAGGCTCGAAGGGCCGAATGGCCTCTACTCCTGCACCTTTTTTCTATGTTTCTATTAACGCCATCCAACAGACAGCTACCTGAGGTCGCAGGGAGAACGTACAAACTCCGTACAGACAGCACCTGTTGTCGGGATCGAACCCGGGTCTCCGGCGCTGCATTCGCTGAAAGGCAGCGATTCTGCCCGCTGCGCCACCGTGCCCGTATAGTCGAACAAGTGAATGTTGAGTC
The DNA here is from genome assembly GCF_028641065.1 of Leucoraja erinaceus. Lineage (NCBI taxonomy): Eukaryota > Metazoa > Chordata > Chondrichthyes > Rajiformes > Rajidae > Leucoraja > Leucoraja erinaceus. Next base: position 3,153,067 of record NC_073412.1, on the reverse strand, counting down.
TCAACTAAACCGAGCATGCACTTGCTTCACATGCATGCTCGGCCTCTACTCCTGCACCTATTTTCTATGTTTCCCCTGATTCGAACTCGGAGATTTACGGTAATGGCCGCTCGTAGGTACTCGGGGCTCTCGTGGAGATTTTTTCAACATGTTGAAAATACTTCACGAGTCTTCACGAGCTTACCGCCTTTCCCGAGCACCTGCCGTTAGCGTTACGAGCCGCTAAGAGACGTCCCCGAGCTCCGACGTACCCGCTACGTACATTCTCCGTGCTTACCACGAGTTTGATTTTTTTTTTTAACTCGGGAGAGCTCTTGGAATGAACTCGTACAGTGGGACAGGGCCATTTGAGTCTCAGACACAATGGTTCGATTGATAGAATGACGGGCGGGGAGACTGATAAAAATGAACAAACCTGATGTGGGGCAGGAAACTTTGAAGGTATTAACTATTCAGGTCATTGCAGGCGGGAACTGCAGATGCTTGTTAACTCTGAAGACGGACACAAAGTGCTGGAGTAACTCAGCGGGACAGGCAGCATCTCTGGAGAGAAGGAATGGGTGACGTTTCGGGTCGAGACCCTTCCTCGATTCAGTTTAGTCTATTGTCACGTGTACCGAGGTACAGTGAAAAGCTTCTGTTGCGCGCTAACCAGTCAGCGGAAAGACAATACATGATTACAATCGAGCCGTCCACAGTGTACATGATACATGATAAGGGAATAACGTTTAGTGCAAGGTAAAGCCAGCAAAGTCCGATCAAGGATAGTCTGAGGGCGGTGCTGGCTCAAAGGGCCGAATGGCCTACTCCTGCACCTATTGTCTATTGTCTACTGAGACCCTTCTTCAGACTGGTTGGGGATAAGGGGAAGGAGAGATATAGATGGTGATGTGGGGAGATAAAGAACATTGAATGAAAGGTAATGCAGAAAAGTAACGATGATAAAGGAATCAGGCCATTGTTAGCTGTTTGTTGGGTGTAAATGAGATGCTGGTGCAACTTGGGTGGGGGAGGGATGGAGAGAGAGGGAATGTCGGGGTTACCTGATGTGAGAGAAATCAATATTCATACCGCTGGGGTGTAAGCTGCCCAAGTGAAATATGAGATGCTGTTCCTTCGCTCCTCATCCTCTCCTCCTTAAAGGTACATCCTTTTATTCTGAGACCGTGCCCTTTGTTCCAGGACTCTCCCACTAGTGGACACATCCTCTCCACATTCATTCTATCCAGGCCTTTCACTATTCACTTTGTGTTTGACAAGAAAGTTATATTGATGCAACTTTGTAATTCAAGCTGGGCAAATAACGCAGGTACACATAAATGCTGGAGAAACTCAGAGGGTGCAGCAGCATCTATGGAGCGAAGGAAATAGGCAACGTTTCGGGTCGAAACCCTGAAGGAAATAGGCAACGTTTCGGGTCGAAACCCTGAAGGAAATAGGTAACGTTTCGGGTCGAAACCCGTAAGGGTTTCGGCCCGAAACGTTGCCTATTTCCTTCGCTCCATAGATGCTGTTGCACCCGCTGAGTTTCTCCAGCATTTTTGTCTACCTTCGATTTTCCAGCATCTGCAGTTCCTTCTCAAACAACCAGACGGTCTGAAGAGGGGTCTCGGTCCGAAACGTCACCCACTCCTTCTCTCCGGAGACGGTGCCTGTCCCGCTGAGTTACTCCAGTGTCCACCTCCAGCATCCATTGTGTTTTTTACTGCAAAGAGAATCTGCAGGAATCCTGAAGTCAGATTCCTAATACATGTCTGCAGCGTAGGAACATCTTCCAGGCACAATTACAAACCCGATGACTAACATAACAGGTCAATGATCATGTTTAACAATTGATTTTCTGATTAAATTCTACAGGGCAGCCCACATAAACGTTGTGATACGCGATAGATTTTCGAAGGCTGAGCGTCTAAATGTCACCATCAATAATAACTTAATATTCAATATGTTGCCAAAATTATGTTTTATATTTTGTGTTTCTGTAACGGTTGCTCTTTAAATCAGGCATTTCATTCCGTTTAAATGGTACTGGGCTGTGGACATTACCGTTACGACATATAATACATCTGGTTTGCACGGTGGCGCACAGCGGTAGAGTTGCTGCCTCACAGCGCCAGAGACCCGGGTTCGATCCTGACTACGGGTGCTAATATAACCATATAACCATATAACAATTACAGCACGGAAACAGGCCATCTCGGCCCTACAAGTCCGTGCCGAACAACTTTTTTTTCCCCTTAGTCCCACCTGCCTGCACTCATACCATAACCCTCCATTCCCTTCTCATCCATATGCCTATCCAATTTATTTTTAAATGATACTAATGAACCTGCCTCCATCACTTCCACTGGAAGCTCATTCCACACCGCTACCACTCTCTGAGTAAAGAAGTTCCCCCTCATGTTACCCCTAAACTTCTGTCCCTTAATTCTGAAGTCATGTCCTCTTGTTTGTTTCTTCCCTATTCTCAAAGGGAAAAGCTGGTCCACATCAACTCTGTCTATCCCTCTCATCATTTTAAAGACCTCTATCAAGTCCCCCCTTAACCTTCTGCGCTCCAGAGAATAAAGACCTAACTTATTCAACCTATCTCTGTAACTTAGTTGTTGAAACCCAGGCAACATTCTAGTAAATCTCCTCTGTACTCTCTCGATTTTGTTGACATCCTTCCTATAATTGGGCGACCAAAATTGTACACCATACTCCAGATTTGGTCTCACCAATGCCTTGTACAATTTTAACATTACATCCCAGCTTCTATACTCAATGCTCTGACTTATAAAGGCTAGCATACCAAAAGCTTTCTTTACCACCCTATCTATATGAGATTCCACCTTCAAGGAACTATGCACGGTTATACCCAGATCCCTCTGTTCAACTGTATTCTTCAATTCCCTACTGTGCTGTCTGTACGGAGTTTGCACGTTCTCCCCGTGACCTACATGGGTCTACTCCACGTGCTCCAGGTTCCTCCCACACTCCAAAGACGTGCGGGTTTGTAGATTAATTGGCTTCGGTTCAAATTGTGAACTGTCCCTGGTGTGTGTGTAGGATAGTGTTAGTGTGCGGGGATCGCTGGTCGGCGCCAAGTGCCTGTTTTCTCGTTGTATCTCTAAAAACTAATAGGTAAACAGAAATGCTGGAGAAACTCAGCGGGTGCAGCTCACCTCCTCTCTAAAAACAAATAGGCTTTTTCTTCTAATTATAGACAATAGACAATAGGTGCAGGAGTAGGCCATTCGGCCCTTCGAGCCAGCACCGCCATTCAATGTGATCATGGCTGATCATCCGCAATCAGTACCCCGTTCCTGCCTTCTCTCCATATCCCTTAACTCCACTATCCCTAAGAGCCCTATCTAGCTCTCTCTTGAAAGCATCCAGAGAACCGGCCTCCGAGGCAGAGAATTCCACAACTCTCTGTGAGAAAAAGTTTTTCCTCGTCTCCGTTCTAAATGGCTTACCCCTTATTCTTAAACTGTGTGTGGCCCCTGGTTCTGGACTCCCCCAACATCGGGAACATGTTTCCTGCCTCTAGTGTGTCCAAACCCTTAATAATCTTATATGTTTCAATGAGATCCCCTCTCATCCTATTTGGATAATTTGGCGAAATGTTAAAGAAGGCAAGGCAGGTGATGATCAATTTAACGTGACTAATCACTGTGCAATGTGCAGCTGGGACTGTGAAGGTTTGTCGAGCACTTAGCATGGAGGTAATGCTGTCAACATCGTGTCCAGTAACTGGGGAATAGTTAGTTGCTGATCATACCATCGCACCGCCAGGCATGTGTCATCGTAACCTTTGTGGAAACAGGATCATGTCCGACATCATCCATCTTCGCCGATAACGTTACAACTTTCATGGACGTGCCCATTTAACAAGTTCAAGTCAAGTCACTTTTATTTGTATAGCACATTTAAAAAACAACTCTCGTTGGCCAAAGTGCTTTACATTGGTGGAGGTACTAACGTTGTAAAAACAGTGGTTCATAGATTACGTACATACATAAATACATACATGTAGCCCTCACTCAGAGAATGTCAAGAAAGGCTTGAGAGAGGCGTGGATATCCAATAGTGTTTGCTGATTCTAAGCCAGGTTTGACTGCAGGCTATACGAGCGGTTGAGGTTACCTTTGACCAGACGGGAGACGACGAGCAGCCAGACACAACGGAGTGGCCATCTTGAAGGTGCCTTTGCGGGCATTTTGTGAGCGTTTAACGGCCGTGCGATCTTCTGCTATCGATTCTCAGTAGTCAAGACCTTGAAGCATTCTTTTAGATCTCTCCCCACCGAACTTAAGGCAAAGAAGTCAGATACAAGGCGGCATCTGTAGGGTGGCACGGTGGCACAGCGGTAGAGTTGCTGCCTCACAGCGCCAGAGGCCACAGCCTCAGAATGAAAGGACGTTCCTTTGGGATGGAGATGAGGAGGAATTTCTTTAGTCAGAGGTTGGTGATTCTGTGGAATTCACTGCCACAGAAGGCGGTGGAGGACAAGTCAGTGGATATTTTTAAAGGGCCTGTCCCACTGTACGAGTTCGCCCAAGAGCCGAGTTTAAAAAAAAGTCAAACTCGTAAGCACGTGGAATGTACGTAGCGGGCACGTCGGAGCTCGTTGGCGTCTCTTAGCGGCTCGTAACGCTAGCGGCAGGTACTCAGGAAATGAGGTAAGCGCGTGCAGTTTTTTCAACATGTTGAAAAATGCCCACCAGAGCCCCGAGTACTGACGAGCGGCCATTACCGTAATTCTCCGAGTTCGATTTGGAAAACTCGGGAGAGCTCTTGAATTAGCTCGTACAGTTGGACAGGCCCTGAAGACATGCAATGATAGATTCTTGATTAGTACGGGGGGTGAGGAGAAGGGGGTGAAGAGGGAAAGGTAGATCCGCCGTTATTGAATAGCAGAGTTGACTTGACGGGCCGAATGGCCTAATTCTGCTTGCATCAATGTGTGGTCACATCACCCCCTCTCTCCCCCCCTCTCTCTCCCCCCACCCCCCCCCCCCCCCCCCTCTGTCTATTTCCCTCTCTCTCTCTATCTCCTGTGAGACACTGTTCAAAACCCAGCTCTTTGTCCGAAAGGTGAAGCCCTTTGTCAGGGAGGTTGTGGAAGGTCAGGAACGATGATCTCACTGTGAGGGAGAAGCCACTGAGTGCAGCCTCACTGCAGGGCATTTCACACATTGTCGGAGCTGTGGGAATTAACGCAGAGCCTGACAGCAAACAGCGCAGAGGAACACATTCTGGACCGAGATCCTTCTTCAGATTGCTCAGAGTCTGAAGAAGGGTCTCGACCCGAAGCATCACCCGTTCCTTCTCTCCAGAGATGCTGCCTGTCCCGCTGAGTTACTCCAGATTTTTGTGTGTCTATCTTCGGTGTAAACCAGCATCTGCAGTTCCCTTCCAACAGAGATTAGTGGCTGAGCCTGCGAACTGCTTGGTCACCAGTGGACGATCTTCCAGCGGGCAGTGGCTGCATTGTTACTGGTGCCCATGGGGTAAGGGGCAAGGGGCGAGGCTGTGGAAAGGTCACTCACAATCCTGAGGTGGCATCGGACGAGACTACACAGTCTTCTCAAAGGGCAGAGCCATTGGGGTTTACAGAGTCCGACACAAAATGCTGGAGTAACTCAGCGGGACAGGCAGCGACTTCGATTTAAACCAGCATCTGCAGCTCTTCCCTGCGTTTACTGAATTGCCTGAATCAGGCTCAGTTTGAACACGCTGCCTCGAGGGAGGATTGTGTTGCGATTTAAGATGTCTCAAAAAATACTCGGGTACATAGCTTGGGTTTACTGACACCAGGTCGACACTGTGAGACCAGCAGACACTGTCTGAACAACCACAGCCATTGGAGACCGTCCAGAACTGGAAGGTCAGAGGTAGTGACCTTCATATCTTCGGCAGGGGCAGGAGGAGCAAGGAAAGATTCAGCATCTACAGAGAGACAAAGAACAAGGCAGATTGGGATCAGAGGTTCAAAGACTCGGCTTGTACTCGCTAGAATTTAGAAGATTGAGGGGGGATCTTATAGAAACTTACAAAGTTCTTAAGGGGTTGGACAGGCTAGATGCAGGAAGATTGTTCCCGATGTTGGGGAAGTCCAGAACTAGGGGTCACACAGTTTAAGGATAAGGGGGAAATCTTCTTTGGACCGAGATGAGGAAATCATTTTTTACACAGAGAGTGGTGAATCTGTGGAATTCTCTGCCACAGAAACATAGAAACATAGAAATTAGGTGCAGGAGTAGGCCATTCGGCCCTTCGAGCCTGCACCGCCATTCAATATGATCATGGCTGATCATCCAACTCAGTATCCCGTACCTGCCTTCTCTCCATCCCCATGATCCCTTTAGCCACAAGGGCCACATCTAACTCCCTCAAAAGAAGGTAGTTGAGGCCACAGTTCATTGGCTATATTTAAGAGGGAGTTAGATGTGGCTCTTGTGGCTAAGGGGATCAGGGGGTATGGAGAGAAGGCAGGTACGGGATACTGAGTTGGATGATCAGCCATGATCATATTGAATGGCGGTGCAGGCTCGAAGGGCCGAATGGCCTCTACTCTTGCACCTATTGTCTATGTTTCTATGTTACTATGTGGGACTAACGTAGATGGGACATGTTGGTCAGTGGGGACTGTTTTCACTGACTCTATTAACAACCCATCTCTCAGGTTCAGCGACCCATGTGTGCGTTTTCTCCGAGATCTTTACTTTCCTCCCACGCTCCAAAGACGTGCAGGTTTGCAGGACATTCGGCTTGGCCTTGATGTAAAATTGTCCCTAGTGTGTGGAGGGTAGCGTGCGTGTGCGGGGATCGCTGGCCGGCGCGGACCGAAGGGCCTGTTTCCTCGTTGTGTCTCTAAACTAAATTAAACTAAACTAAAGGTACGCAAAAACGCTGGAGAAACTCAGCGGGTGCAGCAGCATCTATTGAGTGAAGGAAATAGGCAACGTTTCGGGACAAAAATGCTGGAGAAACTCAGCGGGTGCAGCAGCATCTATGGAGCGAAGGAAATAGGTAACGTTTCGGGGCGAAACCCTTCCGGGTTTCGACCCGAAACGTTGCCTATTTCCTTCAAAGTTTCGGCCCGAAACGTTGCCTATTTCCTTCGCTCCATAGATGCTGCTGCACCCACTGAGTTTCTCCAGCATTTTTGTCTACCTTCGATTTTCCAGCATCTGCAGTTCCTTCTTGAACACTAATCTAAACTAAATCTTTGAACGGTGCCAGTCCACAGCTGACAGAGAAAGTGTTTCCTCCTGAACCGTTCCTCAATGTAAATCGAGGACTTTATCACCTCGAATCATTCAAGCAGTTTGTGTATACTTAACCTGAAAGCTGCAGGCTCCTCGAGACAATTCATTTCCTTTCCACAAGCCTGCATTTTTTTTCCCCTAGCAACCTAATTGTCCCCTCATTACATATTGATTTTCCACTTGCAGTGATCTACAATAGTCTTGCATCATTACGTCTGATCTATACTATTAATGATCTATTAACAGCCTACCCATGCGGGGCCAGCAGGTTGTGTGTCCTTCCCCCACTTCTGTTCCTCCGTGGTATTGACACAGGCACGCTGGTGATCTGCGGAGGAAGGAACCGCAGATGCTGGTTGACACCGAAGATAGACACAGTGGGCACAGCGGTAGAGTCGCTGCCTTACAGCGCTTGCAGCGCTGGAGACCCGGGTTCGATCCCGACCACGGGTGCTGTCTGTGCAGAGTGTGCAGCCCAAATTCGATCCACTTTGAGATCCCAGCTACAAAGACAGATGTGTACAGCAATTCGTTCTTCCCCCGCACAATTAAAGCATGGAATAATAATCTTCTGTACACAAAATTGCCGGAGAAACTCAGCGGGTGCAGCAGCATCTATGGAGCGAAGGAAATAGGCAACGTTTCGGGTCGAAACCCTTCCGGGTTTCGACCCGAAACGTTGCCTATTTCCTTCAAAGTTTCGGCCCGAAACGTTGCCTATTTCCTTCGCTCCATAGATGCTGCTGCACCCGCTGAGTTTCTCCAGCAAATTTGTGTACCTTCGATTTTCCAGCATCTGCACAGTTCCTTCTTGAACACATGGAATAATCTTCACCCAACTACAGTTACCCAACCAGATACAACTAAATTTAAGGCAGCTCTTTCTTCCCAAAAACCCTTTCTGGCTTAAGTCCTCCCTCCACCATCTCCACAGTTTAAATTCCATTTGGATTATTTTGGAGGACCAAGAAACCAAGAACCAAGAGTTTGTACGTTCTCCCCGTGACCAGCGTGGGTTTTCTCCGGGAACTTCGGTTTCCTCCCACACTCCAAAGACGTACAGGCTTGTGGGCTGCAGGGCCTGTTTTTCGCGCTGTATCTCTCAACTAAACTAAAGAAAAAAGCTGGAGTAACTCAGCAGGACAGGCAGTATCTCCAGACGGAAGGAATAATGGGTCACCCTTCTTCAGACAAGAGAGATCTGATGGAACTGACCGCATTTGGAGTATAGTCAAGTCAAGTCAATGTTATTTCTATAGCACATTTAAATACAACCCTCATTGACCAAAGTGCTTTATTTCAGTGCAGGTACTAATGATATGCCATTTATTGTCACTATACATGTATAGTGAAACTGAAAGCTGCTCGTACTCAGTGCATACATATAATTTAGTACAAAAAACAAGAAACAGAAAAACAAAAACAGAAGGGAGAAGGGGGGGGGGATAGGTGCACAATTCTGCGGCGCTATATACATATATACAGATGGAAGTCCGGGTGTTGGGCACTGGAGTCAGTGCATGTGTGAATTTGAATTAAGAGTAGTTATAATTTTCGGAAAGAAACTATTCCTGAGTCTGTTTGTCCTGGATTTGATGCACCTATAGCGCCTTCCAGAGGGCAGCAGGTCGAACAGTCCAAACGCAGGATGGGAGCTGTCTTTGGTGATCTTCTTTGCCCTGCTAAGGCAGCGGGAGGTGTAGATGTCCATCAGGGAGGGGAGAGGGCAACCAATGATCCTCAGCGCTGTCCTGGTTACCCTCTGAAGCCTCTCCCTGTCTGCCATGGTGCAGCTGCCATACCATGCTGTAATGCAGTATGTCAGCAGGCTCTCGATGGACGAGCGGTAGAAGGTCAGCAGCAGGTTAGAGTCCAGGTTGTGCTTCCTGAGGACCCTCAGGAAGTGCAGCCGCTGCTGAGCCTTCTTGATGACCGCTGTCGTGTTGTCTGTCCAGGAGATATCAGCAGCGATATGGACGCCGAGAAACCGGAAGGTGTTGACCCTCTCCACACACTCGCCGTTGATGTGTAGGGGGACTAAGTCGGTGCTGTGCCTCCTGAAGTCGACAATGAGCTCTTTTGTTTTCCTGGTGTTCAGAGCCAGATGTTACTAACGTGCTACAAACAGTGGTACACAGATCTAACAATACATACATAAATACATACACCCAGCGCTCCCTCAGAGCTCCTCAAGAAACGCTTGTGAGTAGAAATAAGTTTTAAGTCTCGACTTAAAAGAGTTGATGGAGGGGGCAGTTCTGAAGGGATGCTGCTGTTCCACAGTCTAGGAGCTGCAACCGCAAAAGTGCGGTCGCCCCTGAGCTTATGCCTGGACCACGGGATGGTCTGTAACCTCAAGTCGACCGATCTGACGGACCTGGAGGTGTTATGGTGGGTTAGCAGATTTTTGATGTAGATTGGGGACAATTTGTATACATAAAGCAGGAGCTTGAAATTGATTCAAACCGCACAGGGAGCCAGTGGAGAGAGGCCAGGATCGGGGTGATGTGGTCACTTTTTCGGGTGCCCGTCAGGAGTCTCGCTGCGGCGTTTTGGACCAGTTGCAGGCGGGACAGGGATGATTGGCTGATGCCAGTGTAAAGGGAGTTGCAGTAATCGAGGCGGGAGGAGATAAATGAGTGGATGATCTTTTTGAGGAGCAGTTGTGGGCAGTTTTGGGCCCCATATCTGAGGAGGGATGTATTAGTGTCAGTGGAGGTTCGGTCACTTCAGTTTAGTTTATAGTCACATGTACCGAGGTACAGTGAAAAGCCTTCGTTCATTGTTGGTTAATTGGAAAGTAGTAAGCTGTTTGCTTCTCTGCTCTTAGCGACCTGTTGTTTTCACGTTCCTGAACATTACCGGACACCTCTTACAGTGGTCTATAAAACCATGAGGGTATACATTTATTGGCCAAGTATTCACATACAAGGAATTTGCATTGGTGCTCCGCCCGCAAGTGACAACATGGCATGCAGTGGCAGTTAGGAATGACACATAAAACATTAAATTAAATGGGAGGAATAGATCGGGTAGATGCACAGAGACTCTCGCCCAGAGTAGGCGAATCGAGAACCAGGGGACATCGGCTTAAGGTGAAGGGGAAAGATTTAATAGGAATCTGAGGGGGTGACCTTTTCATGCAAAGGGTGGTGGGTGCATGGAACGAGCTGCTGGAGGAGGTAGTTGAGGCTGGGACTACGGCAACGTTTAAGAAGCTATTAGACAAGGTACATGGATAGGACAGGTTTAGAGGGATATGAACCAAACGCGGGCATGTGGGACTAGTGTAGATGGGACATGTTGGTCGGTGTGGGCAAGTTGGGCCGAAGGGCCTTCTTTCACTATGAGTCTATGACCCTATTACCAATCTATTTCTCAGGTTCAGTGGCCAAAGGTGTAATGAACACCAGAAGAGCTATTAGCATAGATCTAAAGGCTGTAAAATAGACCCAGTTAAGCAGGGATGTGTTATACAAGGGGACGTGTGGATAGAAATGTGGCTTCAAGGCATTAGATTAAACCAGACATGGATTGGAATGGAAGAGATTGCAATCGATTGCAAGCTTTCACAAATCATTTCCCAAACCCATATGATAAGTATTGTAATGGGTAACAATCCATTAAAGGTCTTAATCGTAAAGGACAAAGGAACAGAGGAAATCAGAAATAAAGTGATAGCAGTCAAATCCAATTGAATGACACCAGCAGACAGGATTTGAACTGTGGTGGAATAGTTTCTGCCGTTAAAGAAATCCCTCCTTGACGCATTTCAGTAAGATATATAGCAAGAGATGCTATTACTAACGTGTAAAAATTGTTGCTAGGACTCGAGGGACAGAGCTGTTCGGAGCAGTTGCGCAGAGTTCGACTTTCAGTTCAGTTTTGTTTTAGCTGTTTAGTTTAGAGTAATGCCCCCTGTCCCACTTAGGAAACCTGAACGGAAACCTCTGGAGACTTTGTGCCCCACCCAAGGTTTCCGGAGGTTGCAGGTGGTTGCCGGAGGTTGCAGGTAGTGGAAACAGGTAGGGAGACTGACAAAAACCTCCGGGAACCGCACGGAAACCTTGGGTGGGGCGCAAAGTCTCCAGAGGTTTCCGTTCAGGTTTCCTAAGTGGGACGGGGGCATTATACAGTGCGGAAACACTGGGGTCTGCACCAACCAGCGATCTCTGAATATTAACACTATCCTACACACACTAAGGGCCTTCATAGCAATCTAATGTGTCGGAAGGAACTGCAGATGCTGATTTAATCCGGGGGTAGACACAAAGTGCTGGAGTAACTCAGCGGGACAGGCAGCATCTCTGGAGAGAAGGAATGGGTGACATTGAGTCTCAACCCGATTCCTTCTCTCCAGAGATGCTGCCTGTCTCGCTGAGTTACTCCAGCACTTTGTGTCTACCCTCGGATTAAACCAGCTTCTGCAGTTCCTCCCGACACATTAGATTGCTATCTCCGCCCCTTATACTGTAAAACCCGCTGCCAATATTTGACCTATGGTTAAATATTGGCAGCTGTTACTGGATGAATTCCCACAGCTGAACGATCAGGATTTGAAGATAAATATTCTTAAGTCTTCATTACCTTCAGAGATTGGCTAGAATCGTTTTATATTGAATTTGCAATAGAAGAAAATTTGCATATATATATTTTATGAAGCACTTGTAAATTTTGATTGCTTAGCCTCTGCATGAGAATTGGATTCATGCAACGAGGTTTAACTGTGTTTGGGCTGGAACAATTGGGTCAGAGGCAATTGAATATTAAGATGCAAAGGGTGGGAGGGGGGGTTACTGACAAAGGTGTTTCTGGAGATTTTTCTCACTTCACCTCCCACTAAGTACAGAGGAGATTTACTAGAATGTTGCCTGGGTTTCAGCAACTAAGTTACAGAGAAAGGTTGAACAAGTTAGGGCTTTATTCTTTGGAGCGCAGAAGGTTAAGGGGGGACTTGATAGAGGTCTTTACAATGATGAGAGGGATAGACAGAGTTGACGTGGATAAGCTTTTCCCACTGAGAGGAGGGAAGATGCAAACAAGGGGACATGGCTTGAGAATTAAGGGACAGAAGTTTAGGGGTAACATGAGGGGGAACTTCTTTACTCAGAGAGTGGTAGCTGTGTGGAATGAGCTTCCAGTGAAGGTGGTGGAGGCAGGTTTGTTTTTATCATTTAAAAATAAATTGGATAGTTATATGGACGAGAAAGGAATGGAGGGTTATGGTCTGAGCGCAGGTAGATGGGACTAGGGGAGAATACGTGTTCGGCACGGACTAGAAGGGTCGAGATGGCCTGTTTCCGTGCTGTAATTATTATATGGTTATATGGTTATAACTCAAAGTATTTTCCTTCTTGCAACAAGTTTAAAACTGACAAAAAATCTTCAGTAAAAAATGGTGGGGGAAATGGGGGCCTGCATATATATTAGTTCCAAATCTTCACCAGTCTGAAGAAGGGTCTCGGCCCGAAACATCATTTAAGACTGAGGTGAGAGAAAACTTTTTCACCCAGAGAGTTGTGAATTTGTGGAATTCCCTGCCACACAGAGGGCAGTGGAGGCCAAGTCACTGGATGGATTTAAGAGAGAGTTAGATAGAGCTCTAGGGGTTAGTGGAATCAAGGGATATGGGGAGAAGGCAGGCACGGGTTATTGATTGGGGACGATCAGCCATAATCACAATGAATGGCGGTGCTGGCTCCATGGGTGGCCCTACCAGGAGCATCGCTCCAGACGGCATCGCTGTCAGGATCTCAAGGTGACCATACACCTATACTAAACTAAACTAAACTAAACTAAGACCCCCCACACACATGCACGCTAGGGTGGCCAAATAATCTGCCCTTTGGCCAATCTTTTGGGATGTGGAAGGAAAGCGCAGTACTCATGGGAAACTGTTGCAATCACAGGGAGAACGTGCAAACTCCACACAGACAGCACCGGAGGTCAGGATTGAACCCTGATCACCGGAGTAGGTTCGTTCGCTCGTGTGTCAGACGGCGTGTAGCTCGCTGTTGGCGTCTGTCGTTGTCCAACATGTTGACAGAATTGGTCGACCCCCACCCATCACAAAGTGCATCGTGCTGCCGATTCCGGGGAGGCTGATAGAAAATAGACAACAGGTGCAGGAGGAGGCCATTCGGCCCTTCGAGCCAGCACCGCCATTCAATGTGATCATGGCTGATCATCCCCAATCAGTACCCCGTTCCTGCCTTCTCCCCATATCCCCTGACTCCGCTATCTTTAAGAGCTCTATCTAGCTCTCTCTTGAAAGTATCCAGAGAACCGGCCTTGGCCCCAGGTTGGTGGAGGTGGACCGTTGTACACTTGAGCAGCTGCCCCCAGCCTTTCCAGAATATCTTATGAAATGTACCCTGACGACAGTAAATAAATAGGAATACAGTCCCATAAATGTAAATAGATATGATTACATAGAAACATAGAAAATAGGTGCAGGAGTAGAGGCCATTCGGCCCTTCGAGAATGCACCGCCATTCGATATGATCATGGCTGATCATCCAACTCAGTATCCTGTACCTGCCTTCTCTCCATACCCCCTGATCCCCTTAGCCACAAGGGCCACATCTAACTCCCTCTTAAATATAGCCAATGAACTGTGGCCTCAACTACCCTCTGTGGCAGAGAGTTCCAGAGATTCACCACTCTCTGTGTGAAAAAGGTTCTTCTCATCTCGGTTTTAAAGGATTTCCCCCTTATCCTTAAGCTGTGACCCCTTGTCCTGGACTTCCCCAACATCGGGAACAATCTTCCTGCATCTAGCCTATCCAACCCCTTAAGAATTTTGTACGTTTCTATAAGATCCCCTCTCAATCTCCTAAATTCTAGAGAGTATAAACCAAGTCTATCCAGTCTTTCTTCATAAGACAGTCCTGACATCCCAGGAATCAGTCTGGTGAACCATCTCTGCACTCCCTCTATGGCAATTGAGGATTGAGGAACTATTGAGCTGAGAAACTAGATAAAAAACTTCTATCTCCTCCCTATAAAATGCGACCATGTTCGGTAATGTATCATGATTGGAAATACATGCAGTATATTCCACAGTGAAAGGAGAACTAAGTCACTTAACAATCACTTAAAGTAATTAAAAAATATATCAATTCGGCGGGCAGATTCCGATCTGCCTTACTTCGGGGAAGTGAGAGTTGTGTTTTAAATACGTGATGGATTATCTTGCTGTAGACTGGAGAAATCCAGGCAGAAAACTGGAGGATGTTTCTAATGTGGAAATGCAACTGTACGATAGGATTTCGTAAGGGCTTGGACACACTAGAGGCAGGAAACATGTTCCCTAGCGGAGTCAAGGGATATGGGGAGAAGGCAGGCACGTGTTATATGATCGGGGATGATCAGCCACGATCGCAATGAATGACGGAGCTGGCTCGAAGGGCCGAATGGCCTCCTCCTGCACCTATTTGCTATGGTTCTATGATGTTGGGGGAGTCCAGAACCAGGGGCCACACACACAGTTTTAGAATAAGGGGTAAGCCATTTAGAACGGAGACGCGGAAACACCTTTTCTCACAGGGTGTGGTGAGTCTGTGGAATTCTCTGCCTCAGAGGGCGGTGGAGGCAAGTTCTCTGGATGCTTTCAAGAGAGAGCTAGATAGGGCTCTTAAAAATAGCAGAGTCAGGGGATATGGGGAGAAGGCAGGAACTGATTGGGGATGATCAGCCATGATCACATTGAATGGCGGTGCTGGCTCAAAGGGCCGAATGGCCTACTCCTGCACCTATTGTCTATTGTCTATTGTCTATTATACATTGTATTATCAGGATGTCTGGAATAATTTCCAACTCTTGTTCTAATATCATTGTGTTAAATATATTATTCTGATTTCTGCATTCTGAATTGGCTGTAGAGTGCGGGGCTGGTTTTACCCAGGTGGAAGTGGATGAGAACCATAGGGAGATTAATAGGAAGTCTCTTGCCAAGGGTAAAGGGCCTGTCTTTTTCAGATTCATTTTAATTGTCATTGTGTGTACAGAGACAACGTGCATTTAGCATCTCCCTTGGAGCGAACTGCAAAACGATTTGAATAAAAAATAAATAATAAGTGTCCGGGGGGAGGTAGTTGTGATTGGGTCACCACCACAATGTTTAGAGTGACAAAAAACTGTTCCTCGACCTGCTGGTTCGGCAACGGAGGTAGCGCCTGATGGGATTCTGTCCAGGTTTTTGAGAGCAGTCCTTGGCGTTCCGCAGACAGCCTGTGACGTGGAACCGGTGATGGGCTTTCACCACCCCTGCAGTGCTCGGTGGTTTGCCCTACCCTGTGATGCAGTTGGTAAGGATGCTCCGATGGTGCAAGACGTGCGGGGCTGCAGAGGTAAGTTTTTGATGAGCCTTCCAGTGGTATTGTAGGTCCAAGAGAGGTTGGAGAGTGGATGAAGCGAAAAACCATGAGGGAGAATAGATCGGGCAGAGCACAAAGTCTCTTGCCACCAGAGTAAAGGGCCTGTTCCAAACCTTCATGACCTAATTCACCACCTCTGCCGAGTTTGCCCTTGACTCACACTCGTCACAAAGTCGTAGGTAGGTCGTAGCAGGCCGTGATGCTAGTCGTAGGTACTCGTGGCATCAAGTAGGTCGGGGCGTTTTTTTCTAGCCTGATGAAAAATGTCCACGAGTAAGTAAGGAAGTAAGTTTATTGGCCAAGTATTCACATACAAGGAATTTGCCTTGGTGCTCCGCCCACAAGTAACAACATGACATACAGTGACAGTTACGAATGACTCAGAGAACACTAAACATTAATAATAATAAAACATTAATGATAAAACACCATTGATCTAGCATGTGAACCAACAAACATACCAGATCAAATGGAGGCTACAGATATTTGGCTGTTGAGTAGAGCAACTACTGGTGGATAAAAACTGTTTCTATGTTTGTGGCTGTGGCAGCTTTGTCAGTCCGGAGTCGCCTTCCAGAGGGAAGTGATAAAAGGTCGCGAATTAGGTTGTGAAAGTGGGACAGACTCTTAAGGGGGAACGTGGACCAGAGGACATAGCTCCTTAAACCCCGATGTCCACTGGTCCTCGATTCACCTGCTACAATCCCTCTCAATGTCCACTCAAATAGGGACAAAATGCTGGCATGTTTGACTTCCATCTGTACATATTGATCACAAGGGACCTCAGGCTATAAAGGAATTGATAACATCCCCTTAATCCTTTTCTTTCATTCAGTATTTTAATTAAAAAAGATTTGGTTGAAGAATCTCTGGGACTTGTCAGTTGGGAACTTTTGTTCTTCAAACGAGGAGAATGTCGTCAGATTAGATTTATAACAAAACCTCCCAATGTCTCAATTAAAAACCTAAGCTAATGAAACAGTGTGAGTGGTTGTGATGAAGAGAGTGTGTGGATAGGCGGTGTCATGGTGTTAAACTTAGATATACAGTAGCTCTTAGGGCTAATGGAATCGAGGGATATGGGGAAAATAGCAGGGACGGGGCACTGATTTCGAAGGGCCGAATGGCCTACTCCTGCATCTATTTTTTTTCCATGTTTCTATGTAAACTGCGATTTATTCCAATCAAGTATTGGCCAGAGTGATGTTGTAGAACATTGGACAGTACAATAGGCGATCCCCGCACCGCACACACACTAGCACCATCCTACACCCATGTCCTAGGGACATTGTTACATTTACCAAGCCAATTATTCAGATTCAGATTCAATTTAATTGTCATTGTCAGTGTACAGTACAGAGACAAAGCTGCCACAATTAACCTACAAACCTGCACGTATTTGGAGCGTGGGAGGAAACTGAAGATCCCGGAGGTGACGGGGAGAACGTACAAACTCCGTACAGACAGCACCCGTAGTCGGGATCGAACCGGGGGTCTCCGGAGCTGCAAGGCAGCAACTCTACCGCTGCGCCACCATGGATATAGCAAATGTGCTGTTACTATTGGCGGAGTTGGCATGGGCCATGATCACATCGAATGCCAGAGTGGGAGCTTGAATGTTCAAGAAGGAACTGTGCAGATGCTGGAAAATCGAAGGTAGACAAAAATGCTGGAGAAACTCAGCGGGTGCAGCAGCGTCTATGGAGCGAAGGAAATAGGCAACGTTTCGGGCCGAAACCCTTACGGGTTTCGACCCGAAACGTTGCCTATTTCCTTCAGGGTTTCGACCCGAAACACAAAAATTCTGGAGAAACTCAGCGGGTGCAGCAGCATCTATGGAGCGAGGGAAATAGGCAACGTTTCGGGCCGAAACCCTTCTTCAGGAGCAGCTTCAATGTCTCTGGGTAGTAAAATGTTCCAACAACCATATTAATCTCGGCTGTCCCACTGAGTCACTCCAGCACTTTGTATCTTATCTCCAGTTTAAATCAGCGTCTGCAGTTCCTTCCTGCATGTGGATCTCGGCCGCAGACCCGGCCTGTTGACCAGGAGACAGGAGATCAGACCCAGAAAACACTTGTGTTAAAATCGGAAAAGAAAAACCAAATCCTCGCATCCTCCAGAGGAGAAGATTCAATATCAAGTCAGCTGGACTTCCACACCAACACAATGGATCTGGTTTTTACAACCTCTGCCTCATCGTGTACACCCCCTGCTCGTTACATGGGGCAGAGTCACATTGGTTGCATGGTAATATAAGATGTAAAAGAACATCCTTTTGTTGCCTTTGTTGCGTTGCCTTTTTCCTCCTAAATCCTAGTCTCGTTTATCTGATTGATGCCCTCTCCTTTTTAATAAGACAGTGCTGAAATAATTCGAAGAGGTATTAAAGCCGGGAGTCCAAGCTCGTCAGCGCTTGCTATTTATGCTTCAATGGGAAGATGTTTGCTTGGATTTGTTTACTTTGCATTCATTGTCCTTGTGTATGTTAGAATCAATCTGCAATTAGTTTGCAATTAAGCTGCCAGAGCCATATGTTTCCTTGTTGCAGCTGTTCTTTCAGTCCAAACTATTCGCCTCTCACTCTCCTCCCCTATTTGTGTAACCGCATGTTGTACACGATGACAGTTCAAAGAATATCCGACTTCAATCGTATTCTCGACGTTGCTTCCCGATGTCCACATCAGCTGAGCAATATCTGCCCATGGCCACGCTGAGCCTTTTGTTCCCCTTCAGACGTGAGAGGCAATGTTTCCCCTGTAAGGAGCAAACCCAGAGCACCCTGAGCCACCCTACCTTTCTTTCTTTTAAAATCTTTTTATTAGCTTTTTTTCCAAAAACAAAAAACACAATGATAAGCATAGCAATGATATTGATACATAGGGATCAGGATTACATCTGACACGAGGTACAGTGGTCGTCTTGTGGGAGTGCGGGAGGAAGCCGGAGCACCCAGAGAAAACCCGCGCAGCTCACAGGGAGGACGTGCAAACTCCACACAGGCAGCACAGCACCCGATGTCAGGATCGAACCTGGATCTCCGGCGCTGTGAGGCAGCGACACTACCCACTGTGCCATCCTGCGAAAGGCCCTAGGAGCAGGGAGGTTCTACTGCAGTTGTACAGGGTCTTGGTGAGACCACACCTGGAGTATTGCGTACAGTTCTGGTCTCCTAATCTGAGGAAATACATTCTTGCCATAGAGGATTTGAGTATAGAGCAGGGAGGTTCTACTGCAGACTGTTCCTGGTCTTAGTGAGACTTTCACCTGGAAAATTGCGTAGACTTTTTGTACTCGCTAGAATTAGAGAAGATTGATTCTTGCCTTATAGAAACTTACAGAGAAGGTTCACCAGGGTTGGACAGGCTAGATGCAGGAAGATTATTCCCGATGTTGGGGAAGTCCAGAACAAGGGGTCACACAGTTTAAGGATAAGGGGGAAATCTTTTAGGACCGAGATGAGAAAATCATTTTTTACACAGAGAGTGGTGAATCTTGGAAAATTCTGCCACAGAAGGTAGTTGACAGCCAGAGTTCATTGGCTATTATTTAAGAATGTTAGATGTGGCCCTTGTGGCTAAAGGGGTCAGGGGGTATGGAGAGAAGGGGAAACAGGATTTTAGGACCGAGAAACATAGAAATTAGGTTTTTTAGGCCATTCGGCCCTGTCGAGCCTGCACTGCCACAGATAGGTCATGGCTGATCAGGCCAACTCAGTATCCTGTACCTGCCTTCTCTTTATAGAGGGAGTTAGCCTGTCCACCCCTTAAGTTTTGTAAGTTTCTTTAGGGGGTATCTTAAGGGGTTGGACAGGCTAGATACTGAGTTGGATGATCAGCCATGATCATATTGAATGGCGGTGCTGGCTCGAAGGGCCGAATGGCCTCTACTCCTGCACCTATTTTCTATGTTTCTATGTCTATGTCATGTTGGTTACTTGGAACAAACAGGCTAGATCAGCTTGTGTCTACAGGAAAAAGCTGGTGTAACTCAGCGAGGACAGGCAGCATCTCTGGAGAGAAGGAATGGGTGACTTCTTCTTGTGTGTGGCGTGCACAGCCTAAAGTTGCCGGACAACTTGTTCTATTTGATTGTGCGCGCCTGTTTGATTGCATTTGTCGAAACAGGGGCGGACCACGTGAAGGTTGCAATCTCCCACCCCGAATGGGTGACGTTTCGGATCGACAGGGAACCTTTTAGCCCCACTATAATAATGAACACATCCGCATCGGTGCGATCATTTTTGTATTTGAGCCTGAATCGCGAGGAAACATTAAAGCTGAGAGATAGTTCCCCACGGACCAACATCCTAGTTTTCCCAACACCATTCTCTCACTTCACCCATTAAGCTCGATGACATTCACCAATCTTTTTGTCATCTTTACACCCTCGTAGAAGGCTTGCCGTCCATTTTTTTGTCTGCT
>NC_073412.1:3078006-3130506 GCF_028641065.1 Leucoraja erinaceus | reverse complement strand
TGATCATGGCTGATCATCCCCAATCAGTACCCCGTTCCTGCTTTTTTCCTCATATCCCTTGATTCCTTTAACCCAGGGAGCTAAAAGCAACTGTCTCTTGAAAACATCCAGTATTTGAAGGTGAGATGAGGCCAATGTAGGGGTGAAGATACTGAAATTGAAGAGTGAATTGGCCTCCACTGGCAGAGAGTTCCACAGATTCACACCATTCATACAGTGAAGGAGCCATTCACGTTTAGGCTAGTTACCCTTGGCATATTATATTATTTTGTCTAGATATTTTTAACAGTATTATTTTGAACGCCTGGGGGTGGGACATTTGATACGTAGATGGGCGATAAGCGGCTGTCCCACTGCAGCGACCTAATCTGCGAGTATAATGTCGATAAATGTGAGGTTATCCACTTTGGTGGCAAAAACAGGAAAGTAGACTATTATCTGATTGGTGGCCGATTAGGAAAAGGGGGAGATGCAACGAGACCTGGGTGTCATGGTACACCAGTCATTAAAAGTAGGCATGCAGGTGCAGCAGGCAGTGAAGAAGGCGAATGGTATGTTAGCATTCATATCAAAATGATTTGTATAGGAGCAGGGAGGTTCTACTGCCGTTGTACAGGGTCTTGGTGAGACCACACCTGGAGTATTGCGTACAGTTTTGGTCTCCTAATCTGAGGAAAGACATTCTTGCCATAGAGGGAGTACAGAGAAGGTTCACCAGACTGATTCCTGGGATGTCAGGACTTTCATATGAAGAAAGACTGGATGGACTCGGCTTGTACTCGCTGGAATTTAGAAGATTGAGGGGGGGTCTTATGGAAACTTACAACATTCTTAAGGGGTTGGACAGGCTAGATGCAGGAAGATTGTTCCCGATGTTGGGGAAGTCCAGAACTAGGGGTCACAGTTTAAGGATGAAGGGGAAATCTTTTAGGACCGAGATGAGAAAATATTTTTTAACACAGAGTGTGGTGAATCTGTGGAATTCTCTGCCACAGAAGGTAGTTGAGGCCAGTTCATTGGCTATATTTAAGAGGGAGTTAGATGTGGCCGTTGTGGCTAAAGGGATCAGGGGGTATGGAGAGAAGGCAGGGATGGGACACTGAGATGATCATTGATGCTGAATGATGATATTAAGAGGGCGTTAGATGTGGCCCTTGTGGCTAAAGGGATCAGGGGGTATGGAGAGAAGGCAGGGATGGGATACTGAGTTGGATGATCAGCCATGATCACATTGAATGGCGAATGGTGCAGGCTTGAAGGTCCGAATGGCCTCTACTCCTGCACCTATTGTCTATGTTTCTATGTTTAGAAGAGTTTGCCCTCGACTCAAACTCGCAGCGTGGTCCTATGAAGTCCTATGAGGTCACAGGAACTGAGAGGGACGGAGAGAGAGGGAGAGCAAGGGTTACTTGCTGCGAGATGCGACAAGGGCAGGATCTTGGAGTCACGAGGCAGAGATTTCTGTCGGTCGTTATGTGTAATGGCATTGTAAATGTGTTCATGAAAGATTTCCTCTTTTGAGCTGAAAATAGTGTATCAAGTTAACCTCCGCAAACACATTTACGATATTGCAGTGTGAGGCAATCAAAGGAATTCTTGCCTCCTGCTGTGCCACACAATGATGTGCTTCGAAATTCAATCATAAGTTGCGAGCAACGGAAGAGATAGTTTATACTTAAGAACTGGATGGATTTGTCTGTGTTTTAATAGTGTGTTGCAAATCTTCGATCACAAAGCAAGATTTCTCAACCGCTTTCATTCAGGGAGTGTCAGCAGGAACAAAACGAAAGGGAAGTAACGTTTAGTTCAGAAACAAGGAACTGCAGATGCTGGTTAATACACAAAAGGACACAAAGTACTGGAGTCACTCGACAGGTCAGGCAGCATCACTGTGTGATGGGCCGAATGGTCTAAATATGCTCCTATAACGTGTGCACTTGTGAACATCTGCAACTTTGGAGAAGGTTTCTGATCGAGATACTAAGTTTAGTTTAGTTTGGAGATACAGCGCGGAAACATGCCCTTCAGGACCACCGAGGAATCCCCGCACATTAACACCATCCTGGGGTGGGAGACTGCAACCTTCAGATTGTTAAGGGCTTGGACACGCTAGAGGCAGGAAACATGTCCCCGATGTTGGGGGAGTCCAGAACCAGGGGCCTCACACAGTTGAAGAATAAGGGGTAAGCCATTTAGAACGGAGACGAGGAAACACTTTTTCTCACAGAGAGGGGTGAGTCTGTGAAATTCTCTGCCTCAGAGGCCAGTGGAGGCAGGTTCCCTGGATGCTTTCAAGAGGGAGCTAGATAGGGCTCTCTTAAAGATAGCGGAGTCAGGGGATATGGGGAGAAGGCAGGAACGGGGTACTGATTGGGGATGATCAGCCATGATCACAGTGAATGGCGGTGCTGGCTCGAAGGGCCGAATGGCCTACTCCTGCACCTATTGTCTATTGTCTATTGCATTTCGACGAATGCAATCAACCTGGCATGCACAGTCAAATAAGATCAAATAGAACAGGTTGTCTGGCAACTTTAGGCTGTGCACGGCACACACAAGATGAAGGAGGAGGAGAACACTATCCTACACACACACGAAGGACAATTTACACACATACACCAAACCAATTAACCCATGTACCTGCACGTCTTTGGAGTGTGGGAGGAAGCTGAAGATCTCGGGGGGGAAAAACCCACGTGGTCACGGGGAGAACGTGCAAACTCCGTACAGACAGCGCCCGTGGTCGGGATCGAACCCGGGTCTCCGGCGCTGCAAGCGCTGTAGGGCAGCGACTCTACCGCTGCGCCACCGCGACCGGTTTATCAATTCATGAGGGGAGTTGATGGGGCAAAGACACAGAATCTTTTATCCGGGGGAGAGGAAGCGAGAACCAGTGTCCACGCGTTTAAAGTGAGAGCGGCCAGATTTAATATGAAGCTGAAGAGCCACTCTCCCTCTCATTCGTCAGCGGGAGGTGAATCTGTGGGATTCATTGCCACAGACGGCTGTGGAGTCCAAGTCGATGGATATTTTTAAGGCAGAGATAGATAGATTTTTGATTAGTGCGGGTGTCAGGGGTTATGGGGAGAAGGCAGGAGAATGGGGTTTAGGAGGGAGAGGTTGAATGGTGGAGTTGACTTGATGGGCCGAATGGCCTAACTCTGATCCTATCATAAGGCACCAGCTCTACCACTGCGCCCTTTTGCCAACTGCCGACTTGACATCAACTGTCTTGATGACTCTCTTCCCCTGACATACTCCAGTCTCACCTTCCCAAAACGCACAAGAATGATCCCGACCCGAAATGTCATCTATCCGTGTTCTCCACAGATGCTGCCTGACCCGCTGAGTTACTCCAGCACTCTGTGAAACGTCACCTATCCATGTTCTCCACAGATGCTGCCTGACCCGCTGAGTTACTCCAGCACTTTTTTGTTTGGTTTAGAGATACAGTGGGCTCTGGCCCAGCCAGTCCTTTCACACATACACCAAACCAATTAATCCATGTACCTGCCCACACCAGTTCAACGTTATCCCAGTTTCTCATCCACCCCCCTACACACACACCGGGCAATTGACAGAAGCCAATTAACCCACAAACCCGCACGTCTTTAGCATGGGGGAAGAAACCGATAGAAACACATGCGGTCACAGTGAGAACCTGCAAACTCCACACAGCCAGCACCCGAGGTCAGGATTAAACAGCGGGTCTCGGGCTCTGTGAGGCAGCAACTCTAACATTGGTGTATCGTGCAGTGTAGCACACCTACTGTAGACGGGAATGCTAATGTTCAGACAACAATACCTAACCATTCTTTTCTCCTGAACATTGAATGCTGATCACACTGTACATCATAGTACAAGGTCCTGCATTAAACCTGTCATTCTTCCCAATGCTAAACTGTCTGTGGCTCTCTCCATGGTAAACCAGCAAATATATTTCCTTTTACATATTCAAGGCCAGGACAAAAATGGAGGAATGATTTCAGGAAGTTCTCTCCAGAAAGACAACTCGCTGGCAGGCACAGTATTTATCTTGCCTCAAATAACAGCAGCGTTATTCACATGGTTCCTGCATTGTCGTTAATTGGAGAGCAGCGATCGTCACTGCAGCTATTGTTTCAGTATTAGTACAGGGGTAACATTAGACCAGTTAGAGTTCCAGAGTTCACACTTGAAATCCGTGGGGACATGAAGTCAAAGTGATTCATTAAAGGCGATCTTCCTTCAGCTATTGAAGTCTTGAAGAGTATTGGCAGTGGGGATTAAAATGTAGGAGAGGAAATGCCGAAGGAAGTTGTAGAGGATGTACAAAGGAGGGAGAAAGGATGGAGAGAGAGAGAGAGAGAGAGAGAGAGAGAGAGAGAGAGAGAGAGAGATACAGAGAGATAGAGCCAGAGAGAGAGAGAGAGAGAGAGATGGAGAGATAGATAGATAGATAGATAGATAGATAGATAGATAGATAGATAGATAGATAGATAGACAGACAGACAGACAGATAGATAGATAGATAGATAGATAGATAGATAGATAGATAGATAGATAGATAGATAGATAGATAGATAGATAGATAGATAGACAGACAGATAGACAGATAGA
This sequence comes from Leucoraja erinaceus, assembly GCF_028641065.1. Classification (NCBI taxonomy): domain Eukaryota; kingdom Metazoa; phylum Chordata; class Chondrichthyes; order Rajiformes; family Rajidae; genus Leucoraja; species Leucoraja erinaceus. The sequence continues at coordinate 3,125,907 of NC_073412.1, read as the reverse complement.
TAGATAGATAGATAGATAGATAGATAGATAGATAGATAGATAGATAGATAGATAGATAGATAGATAGATAGATAGATAGATAGATAGATAGATAGATAGATAGATAGATAGATAGATAGATAGATAGATAGATAGATAGAAAGATAGAAAGACAGATAGTGAGAGTGAGGGGGTAGGGAGAGAGAGAGAAAGAAAGAGAGAGAGAGGGGGAGGGGAGATAGAGATAGAGAGAGAGAGAGGAGGGGAGAGTGGAAGAGAGGGAGAGGGAAAATTCTTGAGAGAGGGAAAGAGGGAAAACAGAAGGGAAAGTGGAAGAGAGGGGGAAGGTGGTGGAGAAAGAGTGGGGGGAGGGAAAGTGGAAGAGAGCGCGAGGGAGAGAGAAAGGGGCGGGAGAGGCAGAGGAAGTGAAGGAGAGAGGACGAGAGACAAGAACGGCAAGGGGCAGAGGGGAAGAGAGAGAGAACTCAGTGATCCCACCACCGTCAAACTTTCCGCATCGATCTGCGAGGGAGCTGGACTTTGCCAGACAGACAGACTTCAAACTGGATGAGCTCATGTGTGCAGGGCTCTCTATAAATAGGGGAGTGTTGCTATGTCATTGTGACTCTTGGCAAAGTTCTCAGTGTTAAATGAAAGCAGAGATACAGGGGGGGAGTCAATCAATACTGTGTTTTTTGACAGGGAGAGGAGTATTTTTTTAATGGTGAGAGTTGCAGCTCCACAACTAGCAACCAAGACCACACTCACTCCGCAGAAATTGTAACTAAAATTCCAGCTGCCTGCCCCTGTGAGAACGATATGCATACTCATATCTTGTTTATAGCCCACACGGGCCACTTAAATCAATTTCCTGGTAAAATGAGGCTGTATTATTTATTGAAGTAAATACTACAATGTTTACACCACATTCCCTATATTATAGATCCACTTTATCTTAATATCAAGGTCCGGATTTTATGTTTCAATTCTCTCTGTAATGTGCAACTCGCTGATGAAAGAATATTTTAAAGGTCTCGCAAACATATTAAAAATAATAGCTTACAGCCATTTTGCCTTGATAATCCAATCTTGTCTGAAAATGACACGGCTCTTTGCATTAGCTGGGCTCGTTTGGAGTGCCACCTCGTTATTGAGCAGTATTCTTCATTTCTCTGCACCTGCTGGAGTTATTCTCTCCGTTGCCCAGGTAGTCTGTGGGCACACTGTTTCTCACAGAGAACCGTTGAGATGAAGAAGGTCCATCTGTCTCCTCAGATCCTGGTGAACTTCTACCGCTGCACCATCGAGAGCATCCTTACCAACTGCATCACAGTATGGTATGGCAACTGCTCTGTCTCCGACCGGAAGGCATTGCAGAGGGTGGTGAAAATTGCCCAACGCATCACCGGTTCCACGCTCCCCTCCATTGAGTCTGTCCAAAGCAAGCGCTGTCTGCGGAGGGCGCTCAGCATCGCCAAGGACTGCTCTCACCCCAACCATGGACTGTTTACCCTCCTACCATCCGGGAGGCGCTACAGGTCTCTCCGTTGCCGAACCAGCAGGTCGAGGAACAGCTTCTTTCCGGCGGCTGTCACTCTACTAAACAACGTACCTCGGTGACTGCCAATCACCACCCCCCCCGGACACTTATTATTATTTATTCAAATCGTTTGCTATGTCGCTCTTCAAGGGAGATGCTAAATGCATTTCGTTGTCTCGGTACTGTACACTGACAATGACAATTAAAATTGATTCTGAATCTGAATCTGAATCTGATCTGAGGATTAGAATCACAGGCTACAAGCATTGGGAGGAAGAGTTAACGCTTTAAGGGTTTGGTTGTTCAATCTGTGTGGTTGGATATATCTCAAGGGGACCGCCACTATAATACAACATTCCCCGCCACTTTCAGAGTGCCCAATGCCCAATGATTTGGGACGTGGTCCTCATTCAGAATTTGCTTAATTACAGAGCCAGTGTGGAGAGTGAGAGAGAGAGAGAGATAGAGAGATCAAGTCCAAGTTCAAGTTCAAGTGAGTTTATTGTCATGTGTCATAGAAACATAGAAACATAGAAATTAGGTGCAGGAGTAGGCCATTCGGCCCTTCGAGCCTGCACCGCCATTCAATATGATCATGGCTGATCATCCAACTCAGTATCCCGTCCCTGCCTTCTCTCCATACCCCCTGATCCCCTTAGCCACAAGGGCCACATCTAACTCCCTCTTAAATATAGCCAATGAACTGGCCTCAACTACCCTCTGTGGCAGAGAGTTCCAGAGATTCACCACTCTCTGTGTGTCCCTGTATAGGACAATGAAATTCTTGCTTTGCTTCAGCACACAGAACATAGTAGGCATTTACTACAAAACAGATCAGTGTGTCCACATACCATAATATAAATATATACACACACATGAATAAATAAACTGATAAAGTGCAAATAACAGAAAATGGGTTATTAATAATCAGAGTTTTGTCCGAGCCAGGTTTAATAGCCTGATGGCTGTGGGGAAGTAGCTATTCCTGAACCTGGTTGTTGCAGTCTTTAGGCTCCTGTACCTTCTACCTACCTGAAGGTAGCAGGGAGATGAGTGTGTGGCCAGGATGGTGTGGGTCTTTGATGATACTGCCAGCCTTTTTGAGGCAGGAACTGCGATAAATCCCCTCGATGGAAGGAAGGTCAGAGCCGATGATGGACTGGGCAATGTTTACTACTTTTACTAGATAGAGTGAGAGAGAGGGAGGGAGGAAGGAGGGAGAGAGAGAGATATAGATAGATAGAATGAGAGAGAGACGGAGGGAGGGAGAGAGAGAGAGAGAAAGGGAAAGAGAGACCCTTCTTCAGACTGAAGGGAGAAGGATCTCCAATTCCTTTTCACATCAACCATTCCTTCTCTCCAGAGATGCTGCCTGACCCGCTGAGTCACTCCAGCTTTTTGTGTCTGTCTTCGATTTAAACCAGCATCTGCAGTTCCTTCCTACACACGATAATAACAGAATTATATTAATTTGAGGGCCGTTTGTGTCATGACTCTAGAAAATGCAGAAGATAATTGCTCCCAAGGACAGCAACACAACAGTGACAAGATTATTTGTTTGTAGGTAGACATAAAAGCTGGAGAAACTCAGCGGGTGCAGCAGCATCTATGGAGCGAAGGAAATAGGCAACATTTCGGGCCAAAACCCTTCTTCAGACTTCTGGTGTCGGTTGAAGATTGTTGAGGAAATGACGCCCTTCCTAATCAAGAAACTATGAATCTCCGCCTTAAAAATACACAATGTCTTGGCCTCCACAGCCATCTTTGGCATGTGGACTCTGATTCTGAAGAAGGGTCCCAAACCGAAACGTCACCTGTCCATGTTTTCCAGAGATGCGGCCTGACCCGCTGAGTTACTCCAGCGCTTTGTGTCTTTCAAGGTTGAGATGAATATAGGTTGAACATGGGCAAATGGGACTGGCATGGATGGGCATCTTGGTTAGCACGGACAGGTTGGGCAGAAGGGCTTGTTTCCATGCTGTAACAACATGCTTGATCTAATACTAAGTTTTGAATTTGCTGACAGCAGCATTGTTCAGCTTCAGCACCAGGGACAGTTCCACAAAGGTATAAGGGATTTTATCACCAAACTTTTAACTTAGTTTACAGATACGGAGCAGAAACAGGCCCTTCGGCCCACCGAGTCCGTGCCGACCAGCGATCCCCGCACACTAACACTATCCTAAACACACAAGGGACATTTTCTTTACCTATAAACCAAGCCAATTAACCTACAAACCTGTACGAATATAGGAGCAAAGAGGTCCTTCTGCAGTTGTACAGAGCCCTAGTGAGACCACACCTGGAGTATTGTGTGCAGTTTTGGTCCCCTGATTTGAGGAAAAACATTCTTGCTATTGAGGGAGTGCAGCGTAGGTTTACAAGGTTAATTCCCGGGATGGCGGGACTGTCATATACTGAGAGAATTGAGCAGCTGGGCTTGTACACTGTGGAGTTTAGAAGGATGAGAGGGCATCTCATTGAAACATATGATTGTTAAGGGCTTGGACACACTAGAGGCAGGAAACATGTTCCCCATGTTGGGGGAGTCCAGAACCAGGGGCCACAGTTTAAGAATAAGGGGTAAGCCATTTAGAACGGAGACGAGGAAACACTTTTTCTCACAGAGAGTGGTGAGTCTGTGGAATTCTCTGTCTCAGAGGGCGGTGGAGGCCGGTTCTCTGGATGCTTTCAAGAGAGAGCTAGATAGGGCTCTTAAAAATAGCGGAGTCAGGGGATATGGGGAGAAGGCAGGAACGGGGTACTGATTGTGGATGATCAGCCATGATCACAGTGAATAGCGGTGCTGGCTCGAAGGGCAGAATGGCCTACTCCTGCACCTATTGTCTTGTGTAGATAGACATGTTAAAAGTCTGAAGAAGGGTCTCGACCTGAAACGTCACCCATTCCTTCTCTCCAGAGATGCTGCCTGTCCCGCTGAGTTACTCCAGCTTTTTGTGTCAATATACATGTTAAAAAGGTTGGCAAAAAAGGAATGGGAATGGAGAAAGTGCAATCTTTTTTTATTTCCTGTGCTTAATCTAACACCTGCTGCTCACATGATGGTGTTAGATGTCCTGCATAGCTGCCCCTGACACAAAGCATTGTTATGTAGATCCCCTGCACAAACTGATTTGCATGGCTTCTGTGTTGCCATGCAACAAATGGCAGGGTGTGAACTCAGTGCAAGCACCAGGAGAACACAACGCACAACGTCAAGTTTAACAGAATACATGTCAGGAGCAGGAAGGACCTGCAGACACTGGTTTAAACTGGAGATAGACACACAATGCTGGAGTAACTCAGCGGGACAGGCAGCATCTCTGGAGAGAAGGAATAGGTGGCGTTTTGGGTCGAGACCCTTCTTCCAACTGAGAGTCCGGGGAGAGGGAAACTAGAGGTATGGGAAGGTGGATTACAATAGACAATAGACAATAGACAATAGACAATAGACAATAGGTGCAGGAATAGAGGCCATTCGGCCCTTCGAGCCAGCACCGCCATTCAATGTGATCATGGCTGATCATCCCCAATCAGTACCCCGTTCCTGCCTTCTCCCCCTATCCCCTGACTCCGCTATTTTTAAGAGCCCTATCTAGCTCTCTCTTGAAAGCATCTGCCTCCACTGAGGCAGAGAATTCCACAGACTCACCACACTCTGTGTGAAAAAGTCTCCATTCTAAATGGCTTACCCCTTATTCTTAAACTGTGTGTGTGTGTGGCCCCTGGTTCTGGACTCACCCAACATCGGGAACATGTTTCCTGACTGGATTAGCCTAAGGGCTTGCATAGACTCAATGGGCCAAATGTCCTCTTATGGTGGAAGGATATACAAAAATATTAGTTGATGGATGTTATAGATGTGGATGTTTACGTCATAGTGTTCTAGCGTTATAAAGCTATACAGCACGGAAACAGGCCCTTCAGCACACGACATGCTTGCAACTCTTTGACCTACTGGGCTCATCATATTTTGATGAGTTTGGCTAATACCCTTGTCTGCCTTCCTATCCATATATCTATAGAAACATAGAAACATAGAAATTAGGTACAGGAGTAGACAATTCGGCCCTTCGAGCCTGCACCGCCATTCAATATGATCATGGCTGATCATCCAACTCAATATCCCGTACCTGCCTTCTCTCCATACTCCCTGATCCCCTTAGCCACAAGGGCCACATCTAACTCCCTCTTAAATATAGCCAATGAACTGTGGCCTCAACTACCCTCTGTGGCAGAGAGTTCCAGAGATTCACCACTCTCTGTGTGAAAAAAGTTCTTCTCATCTCGGTTTTAAAGGATTTCCCCTTTATCCTTAAACTGTGTGACCCCTTGTCCTGGACTTTCCCAAAATCGGGAACAATCTTCCTGCATCTAGCCTGTCCAACCCCTTAAGAATTGTGTAAGTTTCTATAAGATCCCCTCTCAATCTCCTAAATTCTAGTATAGTCTAGTCGAGTATAAACCAAGTCTATCCAGTCTTTCTTCATAAGACAGTCCTGACATCCCAGGAATCAGTCTGGTGAACCGTCTCTGCACTCCCTCTATGGTGGGCAACACGGTGGTGCAGCGTTATAGTTGCTCCCTTAAAGCGTCAGAGACCCGGGTTTAACCCTGACTACAGGTGCTGTCTGTGTGGAGTTTGCATGTTCTCCCTGTGACCGTGTGGGTTTTCTCCAGGTGCTCTGGTTTCCTCCCACATCCCAAAGACGTACAGGTCTGTCGGGTCATTGGCTTCTGTAAATCGCCCCCCAGTGCGTGGGATAGAACGGGTGCACGGTTTGGCCGTTGGTCAGCATGGACTCGGTGGGCCGAAGGGCCTGTTTCCACGCTGTATCTCCGAAACTAAAAACATGGCATTGATGACATTTGTTTTGAGAAAACAAAATTAAATTTCCAGTCTGAACGTTCCTTCTCAGCTTGATCCAAAGCAATACTTGGAGAGGAGGGGGGCCTTGAAACAGGAGGAGGCCCTTCGGCCCTTCTAGGTGGTTCTAGCACTCAACAAGACTGAGTTTGATCTATGATCTGTGATCATTGCTATTTTTTTTCCCATTATCCCTTAATATTCTATTACTTGAGTTTAGTTTAGATATGCAGCATGAAAATAGGCCGTTCAGCCCACTGATTCCACACCGACCAGACTGGACACTAGGGCCAATTTACAGAGCCAATTAACCTACAAACCTGTCCCATTTCAGAATGTGGGAGGAAACCGGAGCACCCGGAGAAAACCCACGAGCTCACAGGGAGAAGGTACAAACTCAGGAACGACAGCACCCGTAGTCAGGATCGAACCTGCATCTCAGGCACTGAGATCTACCTCCACCCCACTGTGCTACCTCCTTGATTAAAAAAAACACATCTTCTCGTGGTGTCAAAATGAGCAATTGACCTAGGATCCATTACACGCCTCATCTATAAATGTATGCTGCCTCACAGCGCCAGAGACCCGGGTTCGAGCCTGACCAAGGGTGCTGTCTGTGTGGAGTTTGCGTGTTCTCAGATTCAGATTCAGATTCAGATTCAATTTTAATTGTCATTGTCAGTGTACAGTACAGAGACAACGAAATGCATTTAGCATCTCCCTGGAAGAGCGACATAGCAAATGATTTGAATAAATAATAATAAGTGTCCGGGGGGGGGGGTGGTGATTGGCAGTCACCGAGGTACGTTGTTTAGTAGAGTGACAGCCGCCGGAAAGAAGCTGTTCCTCGACCTGCTGGTTTGGCAACGGAGAGACCTGTAGCGCCTCCCGGATGGTAGGAGGGTAAACAGTCCATGGTTGGGGTGAGAGCAGTCCTTGGCGATGCTGAGCGCCCTCCGCAGACAGCGCTTGCTTTGGACAGACACATAGGAGGGGAGCGAGGAACCGGTGATGCGTTGGGCAATTTTCACCACCCTCTGCAATGCCTTCCGGTCGGAGACAGAGCAGTTGCCGTACCATACTGTGATGCAGTTGGTAAGGATGCTCTCGATGGTGCAGCGGTAGAAGTTCACCAGGATCTGAGGAGACAGATGGACCTTCTTCAGCCTCCTCAGGAAGAAGAGACACTGATGAGCCTTCTTGATCAGAGTAGAGGTATTGTAGGTCCAAGAGAGGTCATCGGAGATGTTGACTCCCAGGAACCTGAAGCTAGTGGGCGCGTGTGATCGGTCCCTGTGACCGCGCGGGTTTTCTCCTCCCATTTCAAAGACGTGCGCGTGTGTAGGTTAATTGCCCTGGCCCTCGTGTCTAGGGCGCTAAATTGGGGGAACGTGGACCCCACGCACACACCTACTCTGGAGGAGTGGAGATGAAGACAACACCTGTTAGAATGTTCTCTGGTGTTTAACCTGATGTCCTGGCCACTATATTATCCAGCAGAAATGAGGCCACAACATAATCAATACTTTTAAAGTGCAATTTAATCTACTAATCATTGAGGTGGTGAGTGAATTAACACACAAAATGAGAAGCAGTCATCGGAATTTATTTCCTTATGGCCATTGAGTAATAAAACTATAATTAAAAGATATGAGATGTCGGAGGAAAATAAAGCAAGGAATGTGTCCTGGTTACGGACCAAATCTCGACGGAAGACATAATCCTTTACGAGGAGTTTCTGAGAGAAGTTGAATTCCTTGGATGATGAATCCACAAACCATTGAGCTCAATAGTTATCTAAATGGTGGCCGATTGGGAAAGGGGGAGATGCAGCGAGACCTGGGTTTCATGGTACACCAGTCATTGAAGGTAGGCATGCAGGTGCAGCAGGCAGTGAAGAAAGCGAATGGTATGTTAGCTTTCATTGCAAAAGGATTTGAGTATAGGAGCAGGGAGGTTCTACTGCAGTTGTACAGGGTCTTGGTGGGACCACACCTGGAGTATTGCGTACAGTTTTGGTCTCCAAATCTGAGGAAGGACATTATTGCCATAGAGGGAGTGCAGAGACGGTTCACCAGACTGATTCCTGGGATGTTAGGACTGTCTTATGAAGAAAGACTGGATAGACTTGGTTTATACTCTCTAGAATTTAGGAGATTGAGAGGGGATCTTATTAGAAACTTACAAAATTCTTAAGGGGTTGGACAGGCTAGATGCAGGAAGATTGTTCCTGATGTTAGGGAAGTCCAGGACAAGGGGTCATAGCTTAAGGATAAGGGGGAAATCCTTTAAAACCGAGATGAGAAGAACTTTTTTCACACAGAGAGTGGTGAATCTCTGGAACTCTCTGCCACAGAGGGTAGTTGAGGTCCACAGTTCATTGGCTATATTTAAGAGGGAGTTAGATGTGGCCCTTGTGGCTAAGGGGATCAGGGGGTATGGAGAGAAGGCAGGTACGGGATACTGAGTTGGATGATCAGCCATGATCATATTGAATGGCGGTGCAGGCTCGAAGGGCCGAATGGCCTCTACTCCTGCACCTAATTTCTATGTTTCTATGTAACTTTGGGTCATAGAGTCATACAACGTGGAAACAGGCCCTTCAGCCCGACTTGCCCACGTTGGCCAAGGTGCCCCGTCTATACTAGCCCAACCTCCCCACATTTGGCCCATATCCCTCTGAACCTTTCCCAACCAAGTGCCTGTCCAAATGTCTTTCAAAGTTAGACTAGACAACCCACACTTAGATTAAATTAGCAACACAGGATAGTGTACCAAGTGAAACAGGCTATTGTGTAGGAAGGAACTTCAGGTGCTGGTTTAAATCGCAGATAGACACAAAACACTGGAGTAACTAAGGCAGCACCTCTGGAGAGAAGGAATGGGTGACGTTTTGGGTCAAGACCCCTTCTCTAGAAGCTGAGTTTCTCCAGCAACTCTAGAGAAGGGTCTCAGGGATCAAGGGATTTGGGGAGAAAGCAGGAACGGGGTACTGAGTTTGGATGATCAGCCATGAGCCTATCTAACTCTCTCTTGAAAACATCCAGTGAATTGGCCTCCACTGCCTTCTGTGGCAGGAAATTCCACAGATTCACAACTCTCTGGGTGAGGAACTTTTAGTGCTTCATCCCAGTCCTAAATGGCCTACCCCTTATTCTTAAACTGTGTGACCCCTGGTTCTGGACTCCCCCAACATCGGGAATATTTTTCCTGCATCTAGCCTGTCCACTCGTTTGAGATTGTTGTATGTTTCTATAAGATTCCCTCTCATCCTTCAAAATTCCAGTGAATACAAGCCCAGTTGATCCATTCTTTCACCCCACAGTATGTCAAGCCATTCGGCCCATCTAATACACCTAGCCCATTTCCTCCAACGTTAACCAGATAGAAACATAGAAAATAGGTGCAGGAGTAGGCCAATCGGCCCTTCGAGCCTGCACCGCCATTCAATATGATCATGGCTGATCATCCAACTCAGTATCCTGTACCTGCCTTCTCTCCATACCCCCTGATCCCTTTAGCCACAAGGGCCACATCTAACTCCCTCTTAAATATAACCAATGAACTGTGTGGCCTCAACTACCTTCTGTGGCAGAAGAATTCCACAGATTCATCACTCTCTGTGTGTGAAAAAAAATGTTTTTCTCATCTCGGCCCTAAAAGATTTCCCCCTTATCCTTAAACTGTGTGACCCCTTGTTCTGGACTTCCCCAACATCGGGAACAATGATGAGTGAAAACCCATGCAGTGTCACGGGGAGAACGTACAAACTCCGTACAGACAGCACCCGAGGTCAGGATCGAACCCGGGTCTCTGGCGCTGTAAGGCAGCAATTCTACCGCTGGAGCAGCGTTCCACGCAGTTCAAGGGATAATAAATCCTGGGAATCCCAGTTGATGTTGCGTTGTTGCATCGACTGTGCCCGTAATGTTGCAGCAAGCAAGGATTTCATTGTTAATCTGCCTGAGTATTTGACAGTCCTGTCTCTTGATGTCCACATGGTACAAAAGAAAAAGGAACTTGGTTATGTTCCACGTCCGTGTTCCTTGCTGAATAAATGATGTACAGGAATGTTTTGTCACCTTATTAAAAAACCAAAGCTTGTCTTCCGATCTATCCTTTCAAGGCGTCAAGCCTGACCAAGGCACCTGGCAAGTTCTGAAGGGGAGACTGATCTAATTTTGGAAACACAGCGTACAATATTCAGCCACAGGATGCTCGTAGTGATCGCAATACAGTAAAGAGCAGTTTGTTTTGCTGACACATGGGACATGGGATAGTACAGCCCTTTGGCCCATAATGGCCATGGTGCTGAGTTACACCAACCTCTTCAAGATAGACACAAAAAGCTGGAGTAACTCAGCGGGACTGGCAGCATCTCTGGAGAGAAGGAATGGGTGATGTCTCGACCCCATGTGTTTGTTGGGTAGTGTTAATGTGTGGGGATCGGTGGTCGGCACGGACTTGGAGGGGCCGAAGGGCCTGTTTCTGCCATGTACCTCTAAACTAAACTAAACTCACATCCACTCCCTACACACTAAGGGACGATGTAGAGTCCAATTAACCCACAAACACGCACGTCTTTAGGAGTGTGGGAGGAAACCGGAGCGCCCGGAGGAAACCCAACGCAGGTCACAAGGAGAACGTGCAAACTCCACGCGAGCAGCACCCGAGGTCAGGATCGAACCCGGGTCTCCGGCGCCGTGAGGTAGCGGCTCTAACCTGTTCACTCTACTACCCCTTTGCTTCAAGCGGGAATGGGGAGAATGAGATCCTCATCATCTCCCGTGAAACATCCATGCATTCGGACAGAGGTGAGGACCTCACTGCAGTTCGGAGAAAGTCCCAATCTCAAACTATCGCAGATTGCCAAATTACCGACTTTTAATAAATCATTACAGACCAAGTAATACATAATATATTAAAACTTTAATGGAATTCATACATGCATTTGAAAAATAAAAATCCCACCTTCTGTGATTAGGTTAGTTCACACTGTATGTGAATGAACTGTTTGCTGGATTCTGCTTGCCTTCAGTTTTATTTCACGTTTATAAAAATCCAGTTTCCTTGGCTTCATGCTGTGTTATTAATATTTAGTTTGCCCTTGATTTAAGGCCACTTTTCCATTGTTGGCTTTCACTCTCTTCAGCTCAGCCAAACTCTATTCCTTTCAGATGCGAGGGGCGTGCCTCTCATAGTAATATCTGCGATATCAGCTCTCGTTTAATTAGGGGGACTTTTACACCCTGGCTGGAAGAAAGAACTGCAATTATGCCTTGATTAGTTGATTAGAACAAATTCAAATCAAGGGTGGAGTGAAGTAATCTAATTTTAACGCGTGGATCTTCAGGGTAGATTATATTCCTGGGATGTCAGGACTGTCTTATGAAGAAAGACTGGATAGACTTGGTTTATACTCTCTAGAATTTAGGAGATTGAGAGGGGATCTTATAGAAACTTACAAAATTCTTAAGGGGTTGGACAGGCTAGATGCAGGAAGATTGTTCCCGATGTTGGGAAAGTCCAGGACAAGGGGTCACAGCTTAAGGATAAGAGGGAAATCCTTTAAAACCGAGATGAGAATAACTTTTTTCACACAGAGAGTGGTGAATCTCTGGAACTCTCTGCCACAGAGGGTAGTTGAGGCCAGTTCATTGGCTATATTTAAGAGGGAGTTAGATGTGGCCCTTGTGGCTAAAGGGGATCAGGGGGTATGGAGAGAAGGCAGGGAGGGGATACTGAGTTGGATGATCAGCCATGATCATATTGAATGGCGGTGCAGGCTCGAAGGGCCGAATGGCCTACTACTCCTGCACCTAATTTCTATGTTTCTATTGTTGCACAATAGACAATAGGTGTAGGAGGAGGCCATTCGGCCCTTCGAGCCAGCACCGCCATTCAATGTGATCATGGCTGATCATCCCGAATCAGTACCCCGTTCCTGCCTTCTCCCCATATCCCCTGACTCCGCTATCTTTAAGAGCCCTATCTAGCTCTCTCTTGAAAGCATCCAGCGAACCTGCCTCCACCGCCCTCTGAGGCAGAGAATTCCACAGACTCACCACTCTCGGTGAGAGAAAGTCATACAAGATCCCAATGGCGGTGGTACGGTGGCACAGCAGTAGAGTTGCTGCCTTTACAGCGCCAGAGACCTGGGCTTGATCATGACTACGGGCACTGTCTACACAGAGTTTTGTACGTTCTCTGTCACAGAAGGCAGTGGAGGCCAATTCACTGGATGTCTTCAAGAGAAGTTTGGATATACTCTATCTCTTAAGGGCCTGTCCACTTGGTGATTTTTTTCGGCGACTGCCGGCATCATTGACTGACATATCAGGTCACTGAAAAATTTGTGCAGTGATAGGGCGGTCGTGGCGTAACGACACGCGCCGTTTTTTCAAGTGTCGTGTGACATTTTTTTTGATTTTGAAATGTTCAAAATCTTTTGGTGACCCTGATATGGTGCCGACAGTCGCCGAAAAAAAATCGCAAAGGCCCTTTAGGGTTCACAGAATCAAGGGATATGGGGAGAAAGCAGGAACGGGGTACTGATTCTGGATGATCAGCCATGATCATATTGAATGGCGGTGCTCAAGAAATTCCTTCTCATCACCTTCCGAAAGGAACGCCTTTTAATTCTGAGGCTGTGACCTATAGTCCTAGACTCTCCCACTAGTGAAAACATCCTCTCCACATCCACTCTATCCAGGCCTTTCACTATTCTGTACGTTTCAATGAGGCACCCCCCTCATTCTTCTAAACTCCAGTGAGTACAGGCCCAGTGCCGACAAACGTCTCATCATAGGTTAACCCACTCATTCCTGGGATCATTCTCATAAATCGCCTCTGGACTCTCTCCAGCGCTAGTCGTAGGTACTCTTGGCATCATGTAGGTCGGGGCGTTTTTTTCTAGCCTGATGAAAAATGTCCACGAGTAAAAAAAAGTTGTGAATTAGTTCGTGAAACTGGGACAAGCCCTTAACTCAGCGGGACAGGCAGCATCTCTGGAGAGAAGGAATGGGTCGAGGCACTTCTAAGAAGGAGTAAGGAAGTCAGCCAGCATCTCTGGAGAGCAAGGATAAGTGACATGTCAGGTCGGGACCGAAGAAGGGTCTCGACCCGAAACATCACCCGTTCCTTCTCTCCAGAGTTGCTGCCTGTCCCGCTGAGTAACTCCAGCATTTTTTGTCTACCTTCGGTTTAAACCAGCACCTGCAGTTCCTTCCTACACATGGACTTATCTCCTTCTTTGCCTCGGGGGGTCTTTTGTAGCATTGAATTGTTTTGCAAAGAAACCGTTCCAAATGAAAGCACTAGATGTTCACAGTCCACACAACCACCTCCTCCACAAAACATGCCTGTTGGCAGCTCGAGCCATTGCAAGCTGCTCTAGATACTGGAAAAACGGAAAGCTTGAGAATATTCAGCAGCTCAGGCAGCATCTGTGGAGACGGGCATCTCAGGCCGAGGGGAGGTCGAAGCAAGATTGGTTTAGATTAGAGATACAGCGCGGAAACAGGCCCTTCGGCCCACCATGTCTGTGCCGACCAGCGACCCCCTGCACACTAACACTATCCTACACACACGGTCTCTCCCTCTGTATGCACATCACGGTCTCTATCTCTCTTCTATTATCTCTCTCTCTCGCTGTCATGCATTCTCTCCCTTCCTCCATATCTATAAAGCAATCACACCCTCTCTCTGTCCTCTCTCTCTCTGTACTGTCCGCTCTCTTCCCAGCTCAGTATCTCTCATCCCCTCCCTCCCTCCACATTGCCTTGCAGTTTTCTCTCACTTGCTCTTTCTCTATCTCTTGACCCTCTATCTCTCTCTCTCTCTTTGTCTCTCTCTCTCTCGCTCTCTAAATCACACATCCTCTCCCTATCTCTCTTTATCTCTCTCTCTCTCTCCCCCTCTCCCCCCCTTCTCTCTCCCTCTCCTCTGCTTCTCTAAATCACACATCCTCTCCCTGCTCTCCCTCTCCCTCTCCCCCCCTCTCTCCCCTCTCCCTCTCTCTATCTCCCCTCTCTCTCTCTTCTCCCTTATCTCCCTTCTCCCTCTCCCTCTCCATCTCCCCTCCCTATCTCTCCCTCCCCCTCTCCCTCCCCCTCCCCCTCTCCTCTCCCTCTCCCTCTCCCTCTCCCTCTCCTCTCCCTCTCCCTCTCCCCTCCCTCTCTCCCTCTCCCTCTCCCTCTCCCTCTCCCTCTCCCCTCCCTCTCCCTCTCCCTCTCCCTCTCCCTCTCCCTCTCCCTCCCCACCTATCTCTCCCTCCCTCCCCCCCCCTACCTCTCCCTCTCCCCCCTCCTTCCCCCCCCCCCCCACCCTCCCCTCCCTCCCTCCCCCTCTCCCTCTCCCTCTCTCTCTACCAATGTCTTCAGACAGCCTTGACCTGTTCCCTAATGGGCACGTGTCCATGTTGCCCGGCTGTGTATAATTCGCCACTAATTGGCATTTAATTGGCAGTATCTCTGGGTGAGGTCTCGGGGAAGGCTGGTGCGTGAAATGGAAATGTCACTCTCTTGCAGTAGGGGGTGCATTTTAGCGATTCCAGCGCCCAAAAATATCCTCCTGCAGCTGGCGAGGGTCTGCGTTTAGATCATGAAGGAGGGGCCATGTGTGGGTGGGTGGGGATGGGGGGGGGGGGGGAATTATTCATCGTGTCCCCAGCTCGGAGCACTTTCATCATCGTGACGTTTCCTGAATTACCCAAATCTCCCACATTCACTTCATCTGGCTTGGAAGACTTTTTAGAGATACAGTGTGGAGACAGGCCCTTCGGCCCAACGAGTCCGTGCCGACCAGCCATCGGCCCCGAGCGCCAACACTGTCCTGCGCACACTGAGGCCAATTATGGGGAAGCCTGGAGCACCAGGTGAAAACCCACGCGGGTCACCGGGAGATCGTACAAACTCCGTACAGACAAGCGCCCGTGGTCGGGATCGAACCCGGGTCTCCGGCGCTTGTAAGGCGGCAACTCTACCGCTGCGCCACCGTGGCCGCAGGTGCAGTTTAGATTATTATCTCCTCACGTCTCTGCCAAGCCTGCTCTGCTTATGCCCCTGTCCCACTTAGGAAACCTGAACGGAAACCTCTGGAGACTTTGCGCCCCACCCAAGGTTTCCGTGCGGTTCCCGGAGGTTTCGTCAGTCTCCCTACCTGCTTCCACTACCTGCAACCTCCGGCAACCACCTGCAACCTCCGGGAACCGCACGGAAACCTTGGGTGGGGCGCAAAGTCTCCAGAGGTTCCCGTTCAGGTTTCCTAAGTGGGACAGGGGCATTACTTTGACTTCGACCACGAGATCCTAAGACATGTGGCCACAATTAGCCCATTCGACCCATTCAATAGACAATAGACAGGGGAGCAGGCAGAAATGATTTGCCATGATCACATTGAATGGCGGTGCTGGCTCGAAGGGCCGAATGGCCTCTACTCCTGCACCTATTGTCTATTGTCTTACCATACATTATATCTCCTTCATCTGGTGCTATTTTCTTCCTGTCTACACATGCTTTCCAGCAGAGGTCACTGGATACCAGATCAGATCAGAGCAGGAACCAAGGTAGACTGCTCTCCCCAACACCACCTCATCTCCCCCCCTCACCCAATCTCATCCCCTGTTCTGTGCAGTTATAGACGAATCCTACACTGTGGATGGCTTGGTTGTAATCACACATAGTCTTTTCACTGCCTAGAGAGTCATGGCATCATTAGACATGCAAACAGTCCGACATGTCCCATTTACACCAGCCCCAACAGCCTGCATTTGGCCCATATCACATCTGCACCTATCCTATCCCTGTGCCTTCAAATTGGAAGTGCGGTAGAATGTCGTTACCCACAGGGTGGTGAATCTGTGGAACTCATTGCCACAGAAGGCTGTGGAGAACAAGTCAGTGGGTATTTCTCAACAACAGAGACTGATAGATTCTTGATTAGTTATATTGGATTAGTAATATGGATGGGAAGGGAATGGAGGGTTATGGTCTGAGCGCAGGTATATGGGACTAGGGGAGATTATGTGTTCGGCATGGACTAGAAGGGTCGAGATGGCCTGTTTCCGTGCTGTAATTGTTATATGGTTATATGGTTATATTAGTACGGGTGTCGGGGCTATGGGGAGAAGGCAGGAGAATGGGGTTGAGAGGGAGAGATAGATCAGCCATTGATTGAATGGCAGAGTAGACTCGATGGGCTGAATGGCCAAATTGTGTCCCGATCATTTATGATTGGTTCCAGAACAAGGGGCCACACAGTTTAAGGATACAGGGGAAAATCTTTTAGGACCGAGATGAGAAAATCATTTTTCACACAGAGAGTGGTGAATCTGTGGAATTCTCTGCCACAGAAGGTAGCTGAGGCCACACAGTTCATTGGCTATATTTAAGAGGGAGTTAGATGTGGCCCTTGTGGCTAAAGGGATCAGGGGGTATGGAGAGAAGGCAGGGGTACGGGATACTGAGCTGGATGATCAGCCATGATCATATTGAATGGCAGTGCAGGCTCGAAGGGCCGAAAGGCCTCTACTCCTGCACCTATTGTCTATGTTTCTACGTTTCTATGTTAAAAGTACAAAATCTGGACTAGAGTGGACAGGGATTGGCTGGAGAGTTGAAAATAGGGAACATTAATCAATAATTTTTTTATTTTTAATTGTCAATGTTTTGTGTGTCATTCCTAACTGTCACTGTATGTCGTGTTGTCACTTGCGGGTGGAGCACCAAGGCAAATTCCTTGTATGTGAATATACTTGGCCAATGAAGGTAGTCATTCATTAATGGGGAATGGGATTCTTGGGCCAAACGCAGGGAGGTGGGACGAGTGTAGATGTGACATGTTGGTGGGTGTGGGCAAGTTGGGCTGGTGGGCCTGTTTCCACTCTGTGAATCTAAGGAAGAAGACTGCTCTAAGATAAAATCAGGACCTTAGTGCAAAAACATACCTAGAACAGAAGTTCATACAATCACAATAATACTTTATTAGCCCTGTATGTTTTGTAATTTTGTTTGCCGAGTCAGTCTTACAAATAAAAAGCACCAGAACACACCAAACACATTTTAACATAAACATCCACCACAGTGACTCCTCCACATTCCTCACTGTGTGATGGAAGGAGAGGAAAAAAAAAGTTCAAATCTCTTCCCTTCGTTGTTTAAGAAGGAACTGCAGATGCTGGAAATTCGAAGGTAGACAAAAATGCTGGAGAAACTCAGCGGGTGCAGCAGCATCTATGGAGCGAAGGAAATAGGCAACGTTTCGGGACGAAACCCTTACGGGTTTCGACCCGAAACGTTACCTATTTCCTTCAGGGTTTCGACCCGAAACGTTGCCTATTTCCTTCAGGGTTTCGACCCGAAACGTTACCTATTTCCTTCAGGGTTTCGACCCGAAACGTTACCTATTTCCTTCAGGGTTTCGGCCCGAAACGTTGCCTATTTCCTTCGCTCCATAGATGCTGCTGCACCCGCTGAGTTTCTCCAGCATCTTTGTCTACCTATTGATTTAGGATGACCAGCCATGATCATCTTGACCCTTCTTCAGACCTACTTCCCTTCTTTGTTTTCCCGTGGTCGGGGGGCTTCGAGCCCCCCGTTGACGGGACGATCTTGACTTCCGTAGTCGGCAGCGTCTGGGCCCTCCGAGACGGGGCGATCAAAAGAACTACAGATAGAAACATAGAAATTAGGTGCAGGAGTACGCCATTCGGCCCTTCGAGCCTGCACCGCCATTTAATATGATCATGGCTGATCATCCAACTCAGTATCCCGTACCTGCCTTCTCTCCATACCCTCTGATCCCCTTAGCCACAAGGGCCACATCTAACTCCCTCTTCAATATAGCCAATGAACTGGCCTCAACTACCCTCTGTGGCAGAGAGTTCCAGAGATTCACCACTCTCTGTGTGAAAAAAGTTCTTCTCATCTCGGTTTTAAAGGATTCCCCCCCTTATCCTTAAGCTGTGACCCTTTGTCCTGGACTTCCCCAACATCGGGAACAATCTTCCTGCATCTAGCCTGTCCAACCCCTTAAGAGTTTTGTAAGTTTCTATAAGATCCCCTCTCAATCTCCTAAATTCTAGAGAGTATAAACCAAGTCTATCCAGTCTTTCTTCATAAGACAGTCCTGACATCCCAGGAATCAGTCTGGTGAACCTTCTCTGCACTCCCTCTATGGCAATAATGTCTTTCCTCAGATTTGGAGACCAAAACTGTACGTTTAAACTAATACTCCAGGTGTGGTCTCACCAAGACCCTGTACAAGATGTTGGTTTTAAATCGAAGATAGACACAAAATGCTGGAGTAACTCCGTTGGACAGGCAGCGTCTCTGGAGAGAAGGAATGGGTGATGTTTTGGGGTCGAGACTCTTCTTCAGACAGTCTTACAATTTTCTTGTAGACAATTATCCCCCAAGCTTCTTTGGAGCGTCGGAGGAAACCGGGGCACCTGGAGAAAACCCGGGTGTACTCGAAACCCGAATGTACAAACTCCGTACAGACAGCGCCCAAGGTCAGATATAAACCTGGGTCACTGGGACTGTAAAGGGCCACTCCCACTTTCATGAGGTATTTCCAAATTCTCCCGTATTTTCCCCTTGATTCAAACTCGCAGAAAGATCGTAACGAGTCCGTAGGAGGTCGTAGATATATCGTAGTGAGTCGTTATGCCAGCTGTAGGTACTCGTGGCATCGGGTAAGTCGGGACGTTTATTCCAGCCCGATAAAAAATGTCCACGTGTAAAAAAATGGTCGGGGTGACTCCCTCTCCCCCCTCCCTCTCTCTCCTCTCCCATCTCCTCTCCCCCCCCCCCCCCCCCCCCCCCCCACCCCCCCCCCCTCCGCTCTCTCCCTCTCTCTCTCCCTCTCCATCGCTCTCCCTCTCTCTCTCTTCCTCCCCTCCCCTCTCTCTCGCTCCATCTCTGTCTCTGACACATGCTCTCCAGGGATACAGCTGGCAGTGTCTCCAGCTGGTGGAGAGGGAGACCAGACCTGCACTGTACTTCAAACAAGGAGGAAACTTGCCACTCAATACTTGAAGGGGAGCGGACCGACCCAGCAAGCTGTGGGTTAAGGCGATGCCAGCTCGCTCCTGACGCGGTGTGTGTGTGTGTTGGTTCAAATCTCCCTCTTACCCCTTCAACACAGGCTGGACTGAAGAAGTGTGTGTGTGTGTGTGTGAGAGTGTGTGTGTGTGTGTGTGTGTGAGAGAGTGTGTGTGTGTGTGTGTGTGTGTCAGTGTGTGTGTGTGTGAGTGTGTGTGTGTGTGTGTGTGTGTGTGTGAGTGTGTGTGTGTGTGTGTGTGTGAGTGTGTGTGTGTGTGAGTGTGTGTGTGTGTGTGTGTGTGAGAGAGAGTGTGTGTGTGTGTGTGAGTGTGAGTGCCTGTGTGAGTGCCTGTGTGTGTGTGTGTGTGTGACAGTGTGTGTGTGAGTGTGTGTGTGTGTGAGTGTGTGTGAGTGTGTGTGTGTGTGGGGGCTGTGTGTGTGTGTGTGTGTGTGTGTGTGTGTGTGTGTGTGAGTGTGCGTGTGTGTGTGAGTGTGAGTGTGTGTGTGAGTGTGTGACAGTGTGTGTGTGAGGTGACTGTGTGTGTGTGTGACTGTGTGTGTGTGAGGTGTGGCTGTGTGTGTGTGTGGGGGGGGGGTGTGTGTGTGTGTGTGTGTGTGTGTGACAGTGTGTGTGTGTGTGTGTGTGTGTGTGTGTGTGTGTGTGTGGTGAGGGGGCTCTGTGTGTGTGTGTGTGTGTGACAGTGTGTGTGTGTGTACCCAGTAACATTTATTCAGCATCAAGCAAGCATCCCTGACGTCAGTTATTTGCAGACTCCTAGTTAAAGAGGGCTGACGTGAGCGAAGAGAGAGAGATAGAGAGAGATAGAGAGAGAGAGGGGGGGGGGGAGAGGGAGAGGGAGGGAGGGAGGGAGGGAGAGAGAAAGAGAGAGAGAGAGAAAGAGAGAGAGAGAGAGAGAGAGCGCTTGAAGATGGCCACGATGAGCAACGGTGTACAGCTAGACGCCAACAATAGTGGCGGCAGCGGGCGGATGAACGGTCTGAGCCACAGTCAGAACACCATCCCGATGAAGGATCACGACGCCATCAAACTGTTTATCGGGCAGATTCCCCGCAACCTGGAGGAGAAGGACCTAAAGCCCCTGTTCGAGGAATTTGGGAAAATCTACGAACTGACTGTGTTGAAGGACCGCTTCACTGGTATGCACAAAGGTCTGTGTGAACCGAACCTTCAATCCTACCGAGTGGGGATGTTGCTGGGTACAGCGGAGCCGGAGCTGTGAGTGGGTGTGTGTGAGAATGAGTGTGTGTGTGTGTGTGTGTGTGTGTGAATGAGTGGGTGTGAGAATGAGTGTGTGTGTGTGTGAGTGAGTGTGTGTGTGAGAGTGAGTGTGTGTGTGTGTGAGTGAGTGTGTGTGTGTGTGTGAGAGTGAGTGTGTGTGTGTGAGTGAGTGGGTGTGTGTGTGAGAATGAGTGTGTGTGTGAGAATGAGTGTGTGTGTGTGAGTGAGTGTGTGTGTGTGTGAGAGAATGAGTGGGTGTGGTGTGTGTGTGTGTGTGAGAATGGTGTGTGTGAGAATGAGTGTGTGTGTGTGAGAGAGTGTGTGTGGGTGAGTGAGTGTGTGTGTGTGAGTGCCTGGAAGCGAGCGTGTGTAAGATATCGTGTGTGTGTGTGTAGAGAGAGAGAGAGATTGTGAGTGTGTGTGTGTGTAAGAGTGGGTGTGTAAGAGTGGGTGTGTGGGTGTGATAGTGTGTGAGAGAGTGTGTGAGTGTGTAGAGAGAGAGAGAGATTGTGTGTGTGTGTGTGTGTAAGAGTGGGTGTGCGGGTGTGATAGTGTGTGAGAGAGAGAGAGTGTGTGTGTGTAAAAGAGTGGGTGTGTAAGAGTGTGTGTGTGGGTGAGACAGTGTGTGTGTAAAAGAGTGGGTGTGAGAGAGATTGTGAGTGTGTGTGTAAGAGTGGGTGTGATAGTGTGTGAGAGAGATTGTGAGTGTAAGTGTGAGAGAGAGAGAGTGTGTGTGTGTAAAAGAGTGGGTGTGTGAGAGAGAGTGTGTATGTGAGTGGGCGTGAGAGTGTGTGGGCGTGAGTGAGAGAGTGTGTGTGGGTGTGAGACTGAGTGTGCAAGCGAGTGTGTAAAGGGAATGGGTTGCTTCTCTATGATATGCCTTCTCCTCTCCCCTATACCTAACCACCAACACCTCCTCCTCTGCCACCTGTCTAAACCCACCTGTGTTTTATCTTTTGCCCAACGCCTCTCTCCCTCTCCCTCCCCTCCCCTCCGTTACATCCACCAAGCCGTCATTAAAGTTTCCTGAATGTACAAGCCCACTACATCCAGCTGTGTGTGTGTGTGTGTGTGTCTGCCCCGGCACTTATACAGATGTTGGGAGGAAAGGGTCTAACCATGTACACATCTGTGACTCCCCGTCGCCTTAGGGGGAAAAAAACCACCCCCACAACCAAAGTTGATGATATGTTCAGGTGGATTTGGAGACTGGATCTCTCTCTCTCTGTGTGAGCGTTTAAGAAGGAACTGCAGATGCTGGGAAAATCGAAGGTAGACAAAAATGCTGGAGAAACTCAGCGGGTGCAGCAGCATCTATGGAGCGGAGGAAATAGGCAACGTTTCGGGCCGAAACCCGAAAGGGTTTCGACCCGAAACGTTGCCTATTTCCTTCAGGGTTTCGGCCCGAAACGTTGCCTATTTCCTTCACTCCATAGATGCTGCTGCACCCGCTGAGTTTCTCCAGCATTTGTGTCTACCTCTGTCTGAGCCTTCACTGTAAATCTCTAAACAAACAAAACAAAAAAAGGGTAGACCCGCATTTAAAACTGACGTTGGAATGTCCCTGCTCCAGATTGTGCTAATATCTCGAATTAAAAGTGCATTTGTGCCAATTCGCAGCGATTAAGGTTTCCCTAAAATCTACAAACTCCAAGCCTATGCATTCTAGATTCTAGTCCACGCGCGAGATTTAACACTGGTTTTCCCAATCAGTCTGATTGCACTTTTGGTGTCCAATCTGTTAATTAGTTTCATTTTAATCCCCCCACCCCCTTTACCCTAAATTCTATATTGAACCAGCAGGTGCAAGGCAACACAGCCCTGTCTGATGTATGTGTGTATGTGTGTAGTTTGATGTAAACGTCGGCTGGTTGTGTTAAGGCCTGACTAGGTCAGGTAAATCCCCCTCTATCAGGTAAATTGCATCATTTCAAACCCTTGTTCCTATTCTAATGTTGAGTTCACTTTTTTTAAAATTTTAAATCTCTTTTTCGATGGTGTGTGTGTGTAGAGGGGTAGAGAGACCTGGTCTATTTACTAAAGGTCCACACTAGGTAACACTGCACATGTGTCTAAGCAGGAACTGTGCAGATTCTAGGAAATCGAAGGTAGACAAAATTGCTGGAGAAACTCGGCGGGTGAGGCAGCATCTATGGAGCGAAGGAAATATCTAAAGCAGCATCTATGGAGCGAAGGAAATATCTAAAGCAGCATCTGTGGAGCGAAGGAAATATCTAAAGCAGCATCTGTGGAGCGAAGGAAATAGGTAACGTTTCGGGTCGAAACCCTTACGGGTTTCGACCCGAAACGTTGCCTATTTCCTTCAGGGTTTCGACCCGAAACGTTGCCTATTTCCTTCGCTCCGTAGATGCTGCTGCACCCGCTGAGTTTCTCCAGCATTTTTGTCTACCTCGGAAAAACACTGCACACTAGTTACTGACCACAAAATCTGGTCAACTAGTGCAATCAGTTGCAACGTATTAACATAGCAACATGGAAAATCAGTGCAGGAGTCGGCCCTTCGAACCGGCACCACCATTCAATACGATCATGGCTGATCATCCAGAATCAGTACCCCGTTCCTGCTTTCTCCCCATATCCCTTGGTTCCCTTAGCCCGAAGAGCTATAATCTAACTCTCTCTTGAATACACCACGGCTGGTCGGAGTTTGTTAAATCGCCGGGCCTTAATGGAGATGCGATTTCCTCCCATTGGGTTTTTTTTGGAGACGTCTAACGGGAGATGTCAATGACTTTATTCTGTACATTAACCTGCACACGTTTGGTCTGAAGAAGGGTTTCGACCCGAAACGTTGCCTATTTCCTTCGCTCCATAGATGCTGCTGCACCCGCTGAGTTTCTCCAGCATTTTTGTCTACCTTCGATTTTCCAGCATCTGCAGCTCCTTCTTAAACACGAGTTACTCCAGGTTTATCGTGTCTGTCTTCGGTGTAAACCAGCATCTGCAGGAAGATAAGAGCTTGTTGGATACACACACACACACACACACACACACAGCCTATTTCCTTCGCTCCATAGATGCTGCTGCACCCGCTGAGATTCTCCAGCAATTTTGTGTACCTGAGAACGTGTTACATTTTCCTTTCCCCATGCCCGAACCCCCCCAAACCTATGTCCCCCTCGATTCCCCTACTCTGTGCATCAACCAGACATGGCTCGAAGGGCCGAATGGCCCACTACTGCACCTATTGTCTATTATCTATTCCTCTCGTGATTTTATACACTGCTCCGGTTTCCTCCCACACTCCAAAGACTTGCGGGTTTGCAGGTGAAATGGGCTTCGGTAAAAATCGTTAATTGTCGTGTGTGTGGGTGTGTGTGTAGTATGGAGGGCCGAAGGGCCTGTTTCCGGACTGTATCTTCAAACTAAACTAGTGTGTGAGCGGGTGTCGTGCTGGTTTGTGGGTGGTTTAAGAAGGAACTGCAGATGCTGGAAAATCGAAGGTAGACAAAAAATGCTGGAGGAACTCAGCGGGTGCAGCAGCATCTATGGGGCGAAGGGATAGGCGACGTTTCGGGCCGAAACCCTTCTTCAGGTTTGTAGGTTAATTGGATTGGAATAAATGTAGTTGTCCCCCCTAGTGTGTGTGTGTGTGTGTGGGATAGTGTGCGGGGATTGCAGGACGGCGCGGACTCGGTGGGCCGAAGGGCCTGTTTCCATGCTGTATCTCTAAACTAAACTAAACCTGTCTTTTTTTTAAACTCCAAACTCGTAGCTTGATGTATGTTGCGTTGAGACTGGGATTGCTGCTTCCCCCAGGCGAGCAAAGCGGTGATATTGAGGAGTCCACGCCAAGTTAACACAGGGGGAGAGTTTCGTAAAACGGCCCTGCTTTACAAACCGAAGCATCCTCGCGGTGGACAAAAGTGCTGGAGAAACTCAGCGGGTGCAGCAGCATCTTGGAGCGAAGGAAATCAACGTTTCGTCCCGAAACGTTGCCTATTTCCTTCGCTCCATAGATGCTGCTGCACCCGCTGAGTTTCTCCAGCACTTTTGTCTACCTTCGATTTTCCAGCATCTGCAGTTCCTTCTTAAACACATAATCGTGGTGAATCTCTTCCCTCCCTCCCCTCTCTCGGAGTCTGACATTAGGCAGCTGCTCTCATTAGGCGTTAAAAAGTTTCAATTAACCAGTTATCCGAACCGAACGCGTTTCATAAACAGATGAATTCCTGTACTTTGAGTGGATGCATTAATGGACATGAATTTAACTTGGACTGGGGAGAGGGATTGTAAATGTGGAGGAGAGATTTTTACACACGCACACGCACACACACACATATATACACACACACACACACACACACACATATATATACATACACACACACACATACATATATATATACATATATATACACACATATACACATATATACACACATATATATATATACACACATACATATATATACACACACACACACACACACACATATATATATATACACACACTCACACACACATATATATATACACATAAACATACACACACACATATATATATATACACACACACACACTGTCACACGCACAGACACACACACTCGCCCACACACGCACAGAGTCACACACACTCACACGCACTGTCACACACATATCACATAATACGCGCACACACACACACACACATATATATACACACACACACACACACACACACACACACACACACAATAGGTGCCCCGGGTAAAAGTGAAATTTGTTGAATCTGAGCCCCCTAGTTTGAAAATGTTCTGACCCAGAAACATCACCCATTCCTTCTCTCCAGAGACGCTGCCTGTCCCGCTGAGTTACTCCAGCTTTTTGTGTCTATCTTGGGTTTAAACCAGCATCTGCAATTCCTTCCTACACATTTTGTGTGTGTGTGTGTGTTTTATCTGCCGTATAGGCAGACGCAACTCGATGCATTGAATCCACTGGCGTTTCTAGTGGAGAGTAAACTTGCTCTGTTTTCTAACGCAGGCTGTGCCTTCCTCACGTATTGTGCTAGGGACTCGGCGCTCAAAGCACAGAGTGCGCTACACGAACAGAAGACATTGCCAGGGGTAAGTGGACGAAGCCTGTTTGCAGAGTGTTGGAAAAAACCCCTCCCCATCCCATCCCCTCCCCATCCACCCTGTTGCGAGTTGCGCTGTCTGTGTGGAATCCTCCTGTGATCTCTCGTTAATACCTTCCACTCGAGAGAGGTGGAGAGCGATTTTTTCACTTCATTTTTTCCCCCCCTCTCCTATAAAACACGTCGATCTGGCTTTGTCAGTTGCTGCAGCCGACAATGAGATCGCTGCAAGATTTCGCGTTGTGTAGTTGCTTGTTTAATAGACAAATCTGTTGAGACGGGGGAAAAAAAACACGTATTGCTGAAGTGTGTGTGTGTGTGTTGTGTTGTGTTTTGTTTTTCGCTCTGGCTGCGACTCTGCAAAAGATTGTTCAAACTGGCACTGAATTATGCTCTGTGTTTTCCTTGAACTGAGTTGTTGTATTTGACTAAGTTAAGATGGGAACTTTCTTCTCCCCCGTTAGGGTATTTTGACTTGCCCGCTTCCCCAATGTTGGGTCTTAGTGAAAAGTTGGAGGCATGTTGATGTTCTGATCTGTGTGTTCTGATCTGTGGCTGCCGCTGGCGTGTCAAGCGCGGTTGTGAACGATGAGAGACGCCACATGTGTTTGCTGACCCAACCACCGTGTCGTTAGTTACAGTCGGAGTGGTGGTGGGGTGAAACTCTTCGATCCGCGTATCTTCACAGGGGAAGTGATTTCCTGCTTCCACTGAAACCAGCAGTCTGAGCGTTTCGGGCCGAAACTTTGAAGGAAATAGGCAACGTTTCGGGTCGAAACCCTTCCGATTTCATTCCAGTTGAAATGACTTTGATTTGATGGACGGAATGTTATCTGGCCCTCTATTTGAAGACTGATGACATTGTCCCTTTAGACATCAGAGACTCTCAAAGATATCTTCTTGTTTATGAAAATGAATTTGGAATAAATATGTTCTGGATAAAAGTCATTTAAGAAGGAAATGCAGATGCTGGAAAATCGAAGGTAGACAAAAAAAAGCTGGAGAGACTCAGCGGGTGCAGCAGCATCTATGGAGCGAAGGAAATAGGCAACGTTTCGGGCCGAAACCCTGAAGGAAATAGGCAACGTTTCGGGTCGAAACCCGCAAGGGTTTCGTCCCGAAACGTTGCCTATTTCTTTCGCTCCATAGATGCTGCTGCACCCGCTGAGTTTCTCCAGCACTTTTGTGTACCTTCGATTTTCCAGCATCTGCAGTTCCTTCTTAAATTTTAAGGGCCTGTCCCATTTACGTGTCCTTGGCACGCAAAATACGTCGACCACATTGACAGCAGCGGCAAGTGTTGAGATGAACTCGAATTGTTGGGCTGCGTAACAAAGGGCCTGTCCCACTTGGGCGATCTTTTGGGCGACTACAAGCGACAATTTTTGATGTCGGAGGTGAATGCTAGTAACATTACTATGAGAACTAGGTGAATGCTAGTCCTCGACAGTCGCCTAAAGAGTCGCCTCAGTGGGACAGCCCCACAACACAGCCGATTTTTGATTTTCTTTTCTCTCTCCGGCATAGTGAGTGACATGTGTTGGGTGTTGGCAGCACCTTACTGCATTTAGCATTTGTACCGCTGGTATTGTGACTATGATGGGCTGTGTTGTTGGCTGGCTGTTTTTAGCATGAATATTTTTCCTGCTTAATTAGGAAAAAACACCGTTTGCATTCTTTTGCAACGACAACGGGGACTTTCTAATCTGCTGGTACACAAAAATGCTGGAGAAACTCAGCGGGTGCAGCAGCATCTATGGAGCGAAGGAAATAGGCCGAAACTCTTCTTCAGACTTTCTAATCTGCTAGCGGGTGATGTTATTAAAGTTGTGGCAGGTTGCAACGTTTGTAGGAAAAATGAGAAGTGGGGTGTGGGGGGTGGTTCTCCTGAATGGGGGACGTCGGAGATGGCAGTCGTAGGTACTCGGAGCTTTTTTGTTTTAAACTCGTGGACATTTTTCAACATGCTGAAAAAACGGTCCCGACTTTTACCTGATGCCTCGAGTGCCTACAGCTGGCATTACGAGCAACTACGAAATATCTACGGACTACTACGACCTCCTACGGCCTTAAGGCCCTGTCCCACTTTCCCGAGTTACTCACGAGTTTCCCCCTCGATTCAAACTCGAAGATGCCAGCCGTAGGTACTCGAGGCTATATATGTATATGTGTATATATATATATGAGCTATATATTATACTATATTATAGTATACTCGGGGCTAGATAGATATATATAGAAATATATATATATATATATAGATATAGATATAGATATACACATAGATATACACATAGATATACATATAGATATACATATATAGACATAGATATATAGACATAGATATATAGAGATAGATAGATATATAGACATATATATAGATATAGATAGATATATATAGACATAGATATATAGATATAGATATAGATATATATATAGACATAGACATTTTTCAACATGCTGGAAGAAAACGTCCCGACTTTTACCTGGTGCCTTGAGTACCTACAGCTGGCATTACGAGCTTCTACGAAATATCTACGACCTCCTACAGACTCGCTACGGACATTCTCCGAGTTTGAATCAAGGTGGGAAAACTCGGGAGAATTCGTGAGTAAAACTCTCTGCCAAAATGACAAGTGTCTCCGTTGCTTAATTTCGAGGTAGATAAGGGAAAGGCTTGTATGGGGTGACATTGGCTGGCGTTTGGGGCCGGGTTGCTACTGCAGTGTCTCCGCGTTCAGTTATCTAACGAGGGAGCTGTCCAACATTTCAGCACTTTCTGCGTGTGCAGGAAATGAACAGGGACATGCTGGTTTTAAACCGAAATGCTGGAGTAAAACTCAGCGGGACAGGCAGCAGCATCTCTGGGGAGAAGGGAACGGGGTCGAGACCCCCTCTTCAGACAATTTTGGAGGAGATGCACGGAACCCACCAGCCTTTTTTTATAACCCTGCCACAAACTCTAAATTTCCCTGCTATTAGCAACACGAAAACCACCTTTTCCCTTTCAAAGCCTCTGAAAATTGTTGGTCACCGAAGCTATCGGTTGATAAGTTGCAACAGGTCTTCACGCAAGGATTGAGAGGAGCTTTGCACAACTGAGCTGGTGAAAATATTATTATGTAAACACTGCATAAGGCTTGAGTGCTCTTCAGGACTTTCCTAACGCTGCGAATACTGGTGCTTCACATTAAAAAAACAAGTTATGAATATTTGTCATTCTGTTTATTTTTTTTTAATCTTTAAATTCGGTGGTGTGGTCGTCAGTGTTAAGAAGGGGGTTGCTCTTCTATGATAGCATTGAATGCTCTTCACACAGCAGTTCTTCTGAAGAAGGGTCTCGTCCCGAAACGTCACCCATTCCCCCTCTCCAGAGACTCTGCCTGTCCCACTGAGTCACTCCAGCTTTTTGTGTTCATCTTCAGTTCCGATTGCATGACTGCTCTACATTTTTTGTGTATGTTTAGATCAGCGTTTAATGGGTGAGGAATCATCCCCGGTATTCCAGAGTTTACAAGCCATTTAGAACGGAGACGAGGAAACACTCTTTCTCACAGAGAGTGGTGAGTCTGTGGAATTCTCTGCCTCAGAGGGCGGTGGAGGCCGGTTCTCTGGATGCTTTCAAGAGCGAGCTAGATAGGGCTCGGAGTTGGGAGAAGGCAGGAACGGGGTACTGATTGAGGATGATCAGCCATGATCTTATTGAATGGCGGTGCTGGCTCGAAGGGCCAAATGGCCTACTCCTGCACCTATTGTTTATTGTCAGAGTTGGATGTAAACATACCTGTTTCCTACCTCTGGGGGCAAAAAATAACAAACCTTTGCCTAATGAGGAGCAATTAACATTTGTTAAATAGCTCTATCATAAGCAGATAACAACTTTCCACAATATTTGCTCTGGTAAAGGTATCGTGTGAGATTGGACTTGGGATGAAGGGAGAGTTTTTAGGTGTGAACTTTGACCATTATATAAAATTTTACTTTTTTGGTTAACGTGCTTAAAATTGTGTATTTCTTTTTTACATTTCTCTCAAAAAAATCAACGATGACTTTTATTCATTGTTCTTTATCTCTCTACATCTATATCTAATTTTTCCCTTTTCCCTAACCAGTCTGAAGAAGGGTCTCGACCCAAAACGTCACCCATTCCTTCTCTCCAGAGATGCTGCCTGTCCCCGCTGAGTTACTCCAGCATTTGTTTGTTAAATTGCACGCTTTAAAACTTTTTTTAGAAGTTTCAACGTAGTCCGATCAGTATTCATGCTGCCTCGCTTGTAGTTTAATACAACGTCTACTGCTGTGACCTTTCCAGTATATGACATGTATAAGTGTTATTAATTGTATCATAGTCCTTGCAGATCCAGTCATTTGATTGTGCAAGAGAGAACTGCAGATGCTGGTCTAAATCGAAGGTAGACCCAAAATGCTGGGGTAACTCAGCAGGATAGTTCCCTGGATGGCGGGACTGACATATGGTGAAAGAATGGGTCGACTGGCCTTGTATTCACTGGAATTTCAAAGGCTGAGAGGAGATTTTATAGAAACATATTACATTTTCAAGGTAGACAAAAATGCTGGAGAAACTCAGCGGGTGCAGCAGCATCTATGGAGCGAAGGAAATAGGCAACGTTTCGTGTCGAAACCCTGAAGGAAATAGGCAACGTTTCGGGTCGAAACCCATAAGGGTTTCGACCCGAAACGTTGCCTATTTCCTTCGCTCCACAGATGCTGCTTTAGATATTTCCTTCGCTCCATAGATGCTGCTTTAGATATTTCGTTGCCTATCTCCTTCGCTCCATAGATGCTGCTGCACCCGCTGAGTTTCTCCAGCATTTTTGTGTACGTTTGATTTTACAGCATCTGCAGTTCCTTCTTAAATTTTCAAGGGGTTTGACAGGCGAGATGCAGGAAAAATGTTTCCCATGTTGGGGGAGTCCAGAACCAGGGGTCACTGGTTAAGAATAAAGGGCAGGCCATTGAGGTCTTAGATGAGGAAGAACTTTTTCAAGGACGGAAAGCAAGAGCTACTTGAAGTTAGAGAAGTCAATGTTCATACCTCTGGGTGTGTAAACTACCTAAGCGAAATATGAGGTGCTGCTCCTCCAATTTGCGCTGGGCCTCACTCTGACAATGGAGGAGGCCCAGGACTGAAAGGTCAGACTGGGAATGGGACGGGGAGTTAAAGTGCTGAGCCACCGGGAGATCGGGTCGGCTAAAGCTGACTGGGCGGAGGCGTTCAGCAAAACGATCGCCGAGCCTGCGTTTGGTCTCGCCGATGAACAGGAGTCCACACCTGGAACAGCGGGTACAGTAGATGAGGTTGGAGGAGGTGCAAGTGAGTCACTCCTGCTTCAGCTTGTATTCCTGCTAGCCGTGCCATGCGAAGTGTTCAGAGGAACACTAACAGAGACCGTCTTTAATAGCGTGTCTGAACTACCCAATATGGAAGACGGAACTAGCGATACCTGTCCATACCATTGGACTGTATACTGTAGATATTTTAGTAGACGTTCCACACCATTAAACGTTCACCTTGAACACCGTTACTACTGGTGTCGATTTAAAAAAAAAACTTGTAAATCCAATGAATAATGAATGATTTGACAGGCTTGAGAATTGAACTGTAGAAAACGAGTTTAATAAAATGTTATTGCTTTTTCATTTTGTGGACTAGCTGAATCGCAGACTTAGAAAAATAAAATAAAATAAAAGTGAGTGCTTGGAGTGAAACTTCCCCCTGCAGTATTAAGACTCAGACTTGTTGTGGAGAACTCTTTCCCCATTGAATCCATTCTGGTTCCTTGTAGATTTCACCCCACCCCCCCTCTCACAGTCGTGTAACCCCACTAGAAGTAGTTGTTGATGGTAGTTGAACGGTGAAAGATATTTGTGGGAGGGGGGAGGGGAGAAAGTGTGCCGTCCTCACCAATGCATGGTGGCAGCAGAGTTGCGGCCTTACAGTGCCAGAGTCCTGAGAGTTTGTCCTGACTTGGGGTGCTGTCTTACGGAGTTTGTGCGCGCCAGAGTGACCATGCCTGGCTTCTGTTTGTGGTGTTTTTGATGATCCTGATTTCTTTTGATTGTTATTTTTGGTGTGTATTAACTTTTTTGTCAATGATTAGTGATGTACAGCACTTTGTTGCAGCTATGTTTGTTTTTAAAGTGCTCTATAAATAAAATTATTATTATTATTCAGTAGTACTTCAGCACTACTCTCTGGTTGTGGTAGGATGGTTCAGTTGCCTGATAACAGCTGGGAAGAAACTGCCCCTGAATCTGGAGGTGTGTGCGTTTTCACACTTCTGTACCTCTTGCCTGATGGGAGAGGGGAGAAGAGGGAGTGGCCGGGGTGCGACTGGTCCTTGATGATGCTGCTGGCCTTGCCGAGGCAGCGTGAGGTGTAGATGGAGTCAATAGAAGGGAGGTTGGTTTGTGCGATGGTCTGGGCTGTGAACACAATTCGCTGCAATTCCTTGCGGCCTTGGATGGAGCTGTTCCCAAACCAAGCTGGGATGCATCCCGATAAAAATGCTTTCGATGGAGCATCTGTAGAAGTTGGCAAGAGTTGTAGGGGACATGCCGAACTTCCTAAGCCTTCTAAGGAAGTAGAGACATCGGTCGTCATTTCAATATGGAAGTTCCAGGAAAAGTTGTTGGTGACGTTGACTCCTGGGAATTTGGAGTTTTCAATGCCATCAATGCAAACTGGGGTATGTGTCCCATTTGGCTTTCTGAAGTCCATCACTGCCTCCGTTGTCTTGCTGACACTGAGAGTAGGGTTCAAGAAAGAACTGCAGATGCTGGAATAATCAAAGGTGGACAAAAATGCTGGGGAAACTCAGCGGGTGAGGCAGCATCTATGGAGCGATTGAATAGGTGAAGTTTCGGGTCGAGACCACTTCATCAGACTAGACTAGTTCCCATTCCGAATTCGACCTTTCTGTCCTGGGCCTCCTCCATGGCCAGAGTGAGTCCCACCGTAAATTGGAGGAGCAGCACCTCATATTTTGCTTGGGTAGTTTACACCCCAGCGGTATGAACATTGACTTCTCCAATTTCAGGTAGTCCCTGCTTTCTCCATCCTACCCCCACCCTTCCCAGCTCCCCCACAGCCCACTGTCTCCGCATCTTCCTTTCTTCTTCCTGAACCCCCCGCATCAGTCTGAAGAAGGGTCTCGACCCGAGACGTCACCTATTCCTTTGCTCCATAGATGCTGCCTCACCCGCTGAGTTTCTCCAGCATTTTTGTCTTCCTTTGAGAGTAGGGTTGTGTCTCGACATCGTGTCGCGAGGTTCTCGATCTACTTCTTGTATCAGTCTCATTGTATGCGGTCCGCAATGGTAGTTTCGTCACAACTGCCCACAACAAATGCAACCTGCCCCAACCTACAACCTGTCTGACATTGGGATCTTCAGCTACTTCTGGAGTCTCCAGAATTGCCCTCCGTAACAAGTCTTGCCCGAAAGAGAGGGGAGGGGGGGGGGGGAATCAGAAGATGGTAAAGAGAGCTGGGACGAATAATTAGAAACTGTCGACAAGAATCGAACAATAAATGTTGCCTCTTTTGTTATTGTCACCTCTCTCAGCTAGAGTGAGGGAGAGTTGATTCTCTTTGGAGATTCCAATTGTTGCAGTCACATTTTGAGAATTTATGATACCAATTTATTTAGCGAACTCTGCAGAATATTGATTTTTATTTAGGCGGATAATTAAATATTTATTTTCACTTTGTTAAGCTCTGGAGGTCAGCATCCATATAAGACCAAACAAGAAATCAATAGATTAGTTTGCGGGCCATAATATTTAATTTTGCTTTGATAAATATTTGACCACTTCTTGGATGTGGAAACTTACCGTCGAGGTAAGATGAATGGCGTGTTACGTGGCCGAGTCGAGAGTTTTAGTTTGGAGAAACGCCGTGGGAACGGGCCCACCCTGTCCGTGGCGTCCAGCGATCCCCCCCCGACGCACACAGACGCACACAGACGCACACGCACACAGACACACACGCACACAGACACGTGCACACACACAAATGCTAGCTCACACACGCACACACGCTGACACACAGACACAGACAGACAGACACACACACACACACAGACACACACACGCACACACGCACACAGACACACGCGCACACACATGCTAATTCACACACACACTAATGCTAGTTCACAGACACACACAAACACTAACGCTATCTATCACACACACACACACGCTGACACAGACACACACAAGCATGCACGCGCACACACACTGACACACACACACGCTGACACACACACAGACACAGACACACACAGACACGCTCTATCACACGGAGACACGCGCTATCTCACACACACACACAGCATGCACCCGCACACACACACGCTGACACACAGACACACACACACAGACACACGCTCTATCACACGGGGACACACGCGATATCACACACACACACACTAACGCACACACACACTAACGCACACACACACTAATGCACACACACTAATGCACACACACACACACGCTGACACAGACACAGCCAGACACAGCCAGACACAGACACAGACACACAGACACACAGACACACAGACACACATACACACACACACACACACACACACACACAATTAATCTCTAAACCTGTACGTCTTTGGAGTGCGGGAGGAAACCGGAGCACCCGGATGAAAACCCACGCCAGTCACGGGGAGAACATGCAAACTCCGTACAGACAGCACCCGTGGTCGGGATCGAACCCGGGTCCCTGGCGCTGTGAGGCAGCAACTCTACCGCTGCGCCACCGTGCCACCCGCGGTCAGATGGACAAATGAAAGAAACTTGATCATCTTCTCTAAAATCCCGTCACGCAAAATATTTCACCCGGTGCTTCTGCCCTTTACCCCAGCCGTGGTTTACTTGTTTGTGAATATTTGCGGCTCCCTTTGTTTCTTTCAGCGGCTTGCTCTGCATGTTGTCCCCTCATCCCCCAGGGACTTGAATCGCTGGCTGCTATCAGCTCACTCCATCAACAAATAGCTCCAGGGTGTCTCTGTGACTATTTTTACCAGAGAGACAAGCGCAGCACGAGGGTTCCTTTTCCGAGTCTGTTTTGGGTTTCTATCAGGGCCTGAATTCATCTGCAGACACGTCATCAGCCCCAACACAAGAGATGGCCACAAATAACACCGGCCAGTCCTTCTTGAGCTGTGTGCTGTGATGTGAAAAGCAGGTTTCACAGTCGAGAAAAAAAACCCAAAAGCTAACAGATTTGGTTCATTTTTCTCCCTACCCCCTTGTGTTTTAATAAATGTAGCTCTTGGCTTTTTTTGAACTGGGACATCGCTGGCTTGAAATCCAAGGAACAAACTCTAATCTGATCTCCAAGCTCTCAATGTTTAAGAAGGAACATCAGTGTGATGATCAGCCATGATCACATTGAACTGGCTCGAAGGGCCGAATGGCCTACTCCTGCACCTATTGTCTATTGTCTATTGGAACTGCAGATACTGGAAAAATCGAAAGTAGCGTCTACGGAGAGAGAGGGAGTAGGCAACGTTTTGGGTCGAGTCTGAAGAAGGGTCTCAACCCGAAAAGTCACCTACTCCTTTTCTCCATAGATGCTGCCTCACCCGCTGAGTTCCTCCAGCATTTTTGTCTACTTCCAAGCTCATAATGATCTATTAGTTTTCCTTGATCTTCATCCCCACTCGTTTTCACACCTTGCACTTCCTTATCTCTGGATGTCCCTGGATTAAATTGCCCAGGTAGATAAAATCTGAAGAAGGGTTTCGGCCCGAAACGTTGCCCATTTCCTTCGCTCCATAGATGCTGCCGCACCCGCTGAGTTCCTCCAGCACTTTTGTCTACCAGTTGGATAAGATGTTGCCTTAACGAATATTATACTCTGCCTCCATTAATCTAATAATTGCACAAAGAAAATCACAACTTTTTTTTAGTCTCTTGGGTTTCTAGGCTGGTGAGTAATCTGTTTTTAATTCTAGGGCAATCCTTGTAGGGTGGGGAACCTTCTCGGTTTCCCAGGGACATTGAGGCCAATTAGTGTTCTCCGTTAACTGGTCCCAGTTTGAGTTCTGTTGGATGAACAAATCTACCAGAGACTTCTCCAGTCTGTGTGGCCTCGAGCCATGTTGGCCCCCATTCAGTAGTTAAGCAATTATTAATATGTTCTGCAAATATTAATTTAACTTTTGACCCGATAGTTAACACACATTGCCAAGTTAAATATATAAATACATTTGGGGGGGCGGGGAAAGATAAATTAAAAAAATAGAAATTAAAAATAATACATTGGGCCAATCCCCCTTCCAATGGATCCTCAGGATGCATCCCAGCTTGGTTTAGGAACAACTCCATCCAAGACCGTAACGAAATCACAGCGCATTGTGGACCCGGCCCAACCCAACCTCCCTTCAATTGACTCCATTTGCACCTCGCGCTGCCTCGGCAAGGCCAGCAGCATCATCAAGGACCAGTCGCACCCCAGCCACTCCCTCTTCTCCCCTCTCCCATCGGGCAAAAGGTACAGAAGTGTGAAAACGCACACACCTCCAGATTCAGGGGCAGTTTCTTCCCAGCAGTGATCAGGCAACTGAATCATCCTACCACAACCAGAGAGCAGTGCTGAACTACTATCTACCTCATTGGTGAGCCTGGGGCAGCGGTAGAGTTGCTGCCTTGCAGCCCCAGAGACCCGGGTCCAATCCTGACTACGGGTGCTGTCTGTACGGAGTTTGCACGTTCTCCCCGTGACCTGCGTGGCTTTTCTCTGGGTGCTCCAGTGTCCTCCCACACTCCAAAGACGTGCAGGTTTGTAGACTAATTGGCTTGGTAAAATAGTAAAATGTCCCCTGTGTGTGTGTGTGTGTGTGTGGGATAGTGTTAGCGTGCGGGGATCGCTGGTCGGCGCGGACTCGGTGGACCGTAGGGCCTGTTTCCGCGTTGTATCTCTAAACTAAAATGACTGAGATTATCGGCCGTGTGTTGGAAAATATTTGGATCTGGCCTTTAATACACTCCAGACTTCCCACCACTGACCCCAAATCCACCATGTAACCTTTGGGGTTTTTTTTTTAAAGTTATTACTTTAATATTTCTTCTCTGTGATCCTGTGGTCATGTTCTCCGTTTAAGTCTGCCTGTGGTTTGATCGGGAATGTCCAATTCCAGCTGTTTTGCCTGTTTTGTGCACAGCTGGATTACGGTCAAAGCCAGGAATTAAAATATAAGCACTTCTCGATTTATGAAGGGGATTTGTTCCTGGATTACGTTGTTTTTCAGCGGAATGTTCAGTCTTGTGATCTGCATGCACATGTTTTAAAGCCCTGTCCCACTGTACGAGTTCATTCAAGTGCTCTCCCGAGTTTAAAAAAAATTCAAACTCGTGGTAAACACGGAGAATGTACGTAGCGGGTACGTCGGAGCTCGGGGACGTCTCTTGGCGGCTCGTAACGCTAACGGCAGGTACTCGGGAAACGCGGTAAGCTCGGGAAGATTTTTCAACAGTTGAAAAATGTCCACGAGAGCCCTGAGTACCGACGAGCGGCCATTACCGTAAATCTCCGCGTTCGAATCAGGGCAAACTCGGGAGAACTCTTGGAATGAACTCGTACAGTGGGACAGGGCTTTTAGTATTGTGTATTTCAGCATGTGAAGTGGCAAGCTGTACTGAAGAGGTTTTTGCCGATTGTAAAATGCTTACTTAAAAGTCAATGTCGTTGGATCCAAAATATGCAGATTGTGTGTTTAGCTTTAGGGATAGAGATAGAGAAACAGGCCCTTCGGCCCACCGAGTCCATGCCGACCAGCGATCCCCGCACACTGACACCACCCTACACAAACTGGGGACAACTTACAACCTTTACCAAAGCCAATTCGCCCAGAAACCTGTATGTCTTTGGAGTGTGCAGGGAAGCTGGATATTCCACACAGGTCACAGGGAGAATGTATAAACTCTCTGGCACTGTAAGGCAGCAACTCTACCGCTGTGCCACATACAGACTATCTGAGCAGAGCATCTTTAGACCCAATATATAAGGGACATACGGTGGCGCAGCGGTAGAGTTGATGCCTTACAGCGCCGGAGACCCGGGTTCAATCCCGACTACAGGTGCTGTCTGTACAAATATTGTACGTTTTCACCCAGATCTTCGGTTTCCTCCCACACTCCAAAGACGTACAGGTTTGTAGGCTAATTCGCTTGGTGTATGTGTAAATAGTCCCTAGTGTGTGTAGGATAGTGTTAGTGTCGCTGGTCGGCACAGACATGGAGGGCCGAAGGGCCTGTTTCATCGCTGTATCTCTAATCTAAACCAATCTTGCTTCGACCTCCCCTCGGCCTGAGATGCCCGTCTCCACAGATGCTGCCTGAGCTGCTGAATATTCTCCAGCTTTCAGTTTTTTCCAGTATCTAGAGCAGCTTGCAATGGCTCCAGCTGCCAACAGGCATGTTTTGTGGAGGAGGTGGTTGTGTGGACTGTGAACATCTAGTGCTTTCATTTGGAACGGTTTCTTTGCAAAACAATTCAATGCTACAAAAGACCCCCCGAGGCAAAGAAGGAGATGAGTCCTGTATAGGAAGGAACTGCAGATGCTGGTTTAAACCGAAGGTGGACACAAAATGCTGGAGTAACTCAGCGAGACAGGCAGCATCTCTGAAGAGAAGGAATGGGTGATGTTTCGGGTCGAGACCCTCCTTCAGACTGGGTTCCTTCAGGGTTGCGAGCTGATATGTCACCTAACTTTGTTCTCCAGAGATACTGCCTGACTTCCTTACTCCTTCTTAGAAAGGTCTCGACCTGAAATCTCCCCCCATTCTTTCTCTCCAGAGATGCTGCCTGTCCCACTTTCCTGAGTTATTCACTAATTCTCCCGAGTTTTCTAACTCGCTGAATGTTCGTAAAGAGTCCGTGGATATATCGTAGCCGC
The DNA here is from genome assembly GCF_028641065.1 of Leucoraja erinaceus. Lineage (NCBI taxonomy): Eukaryota > Metazoa > Chordata > Chondrichthyes > Rajiformes > Rajidae > Leucoraja > Leucoraja erinaceus. Next base: position 3,087,219 of record NC_073412.1, on the reverse strand, counting down.
TCGTTACGCCAGAGTGGGTACTCTGGGCTATTATTTTACCCGTGGACATTTTTCATCAGGCTGGGAAAAAAAAAAAACGTCCCAACATACCCGATGCCCCGAGTACCTACGGCTGGCATTACGAGCCGCTACGATATATCCACGGACTCGTTACGAACATTCAGCGAGTTTGAAAACGCGGGAGAATTCATGAATAACTCGGGGAAAGTGGGACAGGCCCTTTAACTTTCGACAGGCTTTTCTTACGTCTGTCTAAAAAAAAACACACTCTCTTCATCTTGTATTGGTTTTACCTTCTCGTCTGTTGCTACGCCAACGCTTTCAGCGAGTTCACACGTACACCTACCGTGCAGAGCGATCTCGTGCTGAAACTTGGAGCGTGTGTGTGTGTTTCTGTGGCAGGGTTGCCAATCACTCTCTGGGTGTCGGCACAGTGTGTGTAATACTCTACCACATGCTCATGCAGGGCTCCAATCCTGTCATGTTTTCAGCATTCCATTAGAGCTGCTTCTTTGCCGAAGCTACCTCCGATCCCTTCCCTCTCTGGAAAAATATACAGCGCGCCTCGGTGTAAAGTTTTCCAAATGCCATTTTGTCCCGTCACCCCACCTACATAGATGATGCCTCTTTGTCAGGAAGGAACTGCAGATGCTGGTTTAAACCAAAGACAGACACAAAATTCTTAAGGGGTTGGACAGGCTAGATGCAGGAAGATTGTTCCCTGTTGGGGAAGTCCAGGACAAGGGGTCACAGCTGCAGGATAAAGGGGGAAATCCTTTAAAACCGAGATGAGAAGAACTTTTTTTCACACAGAGAGTGGTGAATCTCTGGAACTCTCTGCCACAGAGGGTAGTTGAGGCCAGTTCATTGGCTATATTTAAAGAGGGAGTTAGATGTGGCCCTTGTGGCTAAGGGGATCTCTGGAGAGAAGGTACGGGATACTGAGTTGGATGATCAGCCATGATCATATTGAATGGCGGTGCAGGCTCGAAGGGCCGAATGGCCTACTCCTGCACCTAATTTCTATGTTTCTATGTTTCTATGACTCAGCGGGACGGGCAGCATCTCTGGAGAGAAGGAATGGGTGACGTTTCAGGATGAGACACTTTTTCAGACTGAGTCTAGGGGGGGGAGGGACATTTAGAGATAAGGAAGTTTGAGGTGTGAAAACAAGACAAAGTGGATGGAGATCAAGAAAAATTTAGAACAGATCATTGTCAGCTAGGAGGTCACAACATCAACCATTCCTTCTCTCCAGAGATGCTGTCTGTCCCGCTGAGTTACTGCAGCTTTTTGTCAAATAATTTAAGCCCCTTGTCTGTTCTTGCCATGTCAATAGACAATAGGTGCAGGAGTAGGCCATTCAGTCTTTCGAGCCAACACGATCATCCCCAATCAGTACCCTACTACTGTCCTCCTACTGTATTTAATGCAGCCTTGATCGAGGCATGTGTGGAGTCTTTCACTACTAAGAGCCGGTCTCCTCCATTGTCAGAGTGAAACTAAATGCAAATTGGGGGAACAGCATCTCATATTGTGCTTGGGCAGCTTACAGCCCAGTGGTACGAATATTGATTTCTCCAACTTCAAGTAACCCTGGCATTCCCTCTCTCTCCATCCCTCCCCCACCCAAGTTGCACCAGCTTCTCGTTCTCACCCAGCACACAGCTAACAATGGCCTGTTTCCTTCATCACCCTTATCTTCTTTGCCTATCATTTGTTCTATCTCTCTCCCTCTCTACATCACCACCCGTATCTCTCGTTTCCCTCTCCCCCCCCCCCCCCCCCCCCCCCCACCCCCCCCAGTCTGAGGAAGGGGTCTCGAACAATGAAACCGTCGCCCATTCCTTCCTCTCCAGACATGCTGCCTGACCCGCTGAGTTGCTCCAGCAATTTGTGCCTGCCTTTGGTGACTATGAAGATGTCTGCCTGCTCTGTACACAGCGGCAGGTGTGAGCAGACGGATTTCAAAGCTAAGCCGACACTTCACAAGAAAAACAAACCTCTTCTGTGTGAAGATCTTTGATCCTCCCTGTCCTGTTTTTCTGTCACCGAGCTTTTGGAAGGCTCATGACTGACGTCAAACGCATTAAATGACTATGCGGTTCATACTGTGACTGCAGTTGTCAATTTCAGCTGCTTGTGTTCCCTGAGAAATGCGTTCACTTTTATAATATTATCTCCGTTTATTTTGCTCCTTTTTAATTTTCACAACCAACCACCTGAACTTCAGTTTGGTTTATTGTCTCTGTTTAACCGAGGTGCGGCGAAAAGCTTCTTGTAGAGTGCTAAAGGGTCAACAGAAAGACAATACATGATTACAATCGAGCCATTGACAGAGTACAGATACATGGTGAGGGGATAACGTTTAGTGCAAGGTAAAGTCTGGTCAAGGATAGTCCGAGGGACATCAAACGGGTAGATAGTAGGTCGGCGCTGCTCTCTGGTTGTAGTTGGAACAGATCAAGTCCCAACCTGCTGTTAATTACTGCTTCATTTAATCTTGTTTGCTCAATGTATAAATGTGTATAATTTGGTGTACATACAACAAAACTGCTGGTGTACATATGGTGTACATATAACTGCTGGTGTAACATAGAAACATAGAAACATAGAAATTAGGTGCAGGAGTAGAGGCCATTCGGCCCTTCGAGCCTGCACCGCCATTCAATATGATCATGGCTGATCATCCAACTCAGTATCCCGTACCTGCCTTCTCTCCATACCCCCTGATCCCCTTAGCCACAAAGGCCACATTTAACTCCCTCTTAAATATAGCCAATGAACTGGCCTCAACTACCCTCTGTGGCAGAGAGTACCAGAGATTCACCACTCTCTGTGTGAAAAAAGTTCTTCTCATCTCGGTTTTAAAGGATTTCCCCCTTATCCTTAAGCTGTGACCCCTTGTCCTGGACTTCCCCAACATCGGGAACAATCTTCCTGCATCTAGCCTGTCCAACCCGTTAAGAATTTTGTAAGTTTCTATAAGATCCCCTCTCAATCTTCTAAATTCTAGAGAGTATAAACCAAGTCTATCCAGTCTTTCTTCATAAGACAGTCCTGACATCCCAGGAATCAGTCTGGTGTATGGTGTACATATAACTGCTGGTGTACATATGGTGTACATACAACTGCTGGTGTACATATGGTGTACATATAGCTGCTAAATTTGATAAGATAATTACAAGCAGTTAAGGAATAAGGAGTGGGAATGAATAAGCTTTAGTTTGTTCCTGCTCCTTTTCGGACACATACGATTTGATTGATTTGTGACACGTGTTGTTTTGTTCCTTGTATGCTGTTTCACGCTTGCCTTTTATTCCTTTATTCTGTTCGAAATAAAAAATAAGAATATATTAATTTCAAGGTGGCTGTCTTACAGACCATAGGTTCTGGGAGCAGAATTAGGCCGTTCGGCCCGACATGTCTACTCCGCCGTTCAATAATGAGTCATCTATCCATCCCTCTCAACACCATTCTCCTGCCTTCTCCCCATAACCCCGACACCTGTCTAATCAAGAATGTTTCTATATCTGCATTTTTTTTAAATCCATTGACTTGGCCTCCACCGCCTTCTTTAGCAATGACTAATTTCTCCCTTGCTATAAGAACTAAACTTGTGGAGGTGACAAGATCTGAAGACATTTTTACAAATGAAGAGCTTTCTGCCCTGGGCAGGATGGACCGAAGGGCCTGTTTCAATGCTGTATGGCTCCATGTCATGCTACGTCAGTTCCCAGCTGATCTACACCATGTATTGAAAATACTTCCTGGAAACGGGCCCTTCAGCCCACCGAGTCCATGCTGACCTGTTCGCACTAGTTTTTTGTTAACCCACTTTTGCGCGCAAGGGCCAGAAAAAGGGTCTCGACCCGAAACGTTACCCATTCCTTCACTCCAGAGTTGCTGCCTGTCCCGCTGAGTTACTCCAGCATTTTGTGACTTCCTCCAAACTCACCTGTCTTGGAAATGGAGCGTTTGGGGGAAAGGCGCGGAGTCATCGTGTGAATGTATCAAGTCAACACAGATGCCATCCAATTCTGGATCAAAGCCAAGTCACTGGCCCTTTGGTTGTGCCTTTGTTGGACTATAAATTTACAGGTGATAGGAGCAGAGTTAGGCCATTCCAGTCTACTCCGCTATTCAATCATGCCTGATCTATCTCTCCCTCCTAACCTCATTCTCCTGCCTTCTCCCCATAACACCCGACACCCGTACTAATCAAGAATCTGTGAATCTCTGCCTTAAAAATCTCTATCCATTGACTTGGCCTCCACAGCCTTGTGAAACAGAAAATAAATATAAAATGCCAGTGGAACCCAGCAGGTCAGGCAGCCTCTGTGGAAGGGGGAGAGGGAGGGGGAGGGGAAGAGAGGGATGGGGAGGAAGGGAGCGGGGTGGGGGGCGGGGAGAGAGGGAGACAGACCATACTCAATCTGAAACGTCACCTATTCCTTCTCTCCAGACGTGCTGCCTGTCCCGCTGAGTTACTCCAGCATGTTGTGTCTTCCTTCTGTGTAAACCGGCATCTGCAGTTCCTTCTGACACAATCACAGCTCTGGGATTGGTTCTCTGCACTTCCAACCACGGATGACGGATGAAGGGGTGGGAGAGAAGTTAGATTTGGTGCAAATTTCCAAATGAGCAAAAAAAACGGATGCGGTTACTGAATTATTTAATTGAATTTGCTGCAATTTAATTTTGGATGCTCCCTTCCTCTGAAGAGAGAAGGAGGATGAATCCTTTTGTCTAGAACTTTGCATTTTCCTCTTGAGGGTTGGTGGTTTGATCACTGATAATTACTGATAATGAGGATCTCGGAATAATTACACCAGAAGTTGCCTGGACTTAAACATCGCGGATAAAATTGAAAAGCAGGCAGGCAAAATTCAAGCAGGTTTATTAAAAATGTCATCCCATTTCTTGTTCATTTCTTCCTGTCTTCACTGAAGATTAAAGGTGGTTTTAGTTGGTTATTTGCACCAGATATTGCCTGGGAGGTCATCACCTCGAGCCTGAAGAAGGGTCTCGACCCAAATCGTCATAACTTTGTCCCTTGCAACATCCTCCAATCTTTTCTGCACCCTGGTAACCTATGCCATCACTTTTCATGTCCATACCGTGGGATGATTGTTACGGGCTTGTACACGCTAGAGGCAGGAAACATGTTCCCGATGTTGGGGGAGTCCAGAACCTGGGGCCACACACAGTTTAAGAATAAGGGGTAAGTCATTTAGAACGGAGACGAGGAAACACTTTTTCTCACAGAGAGTGGTGAATCTGTGGAATTCTCTGCCTCAGAGGGCAGTGGAGGCCGGTTCTCTGGATGCTTTCAACAGAGAGCTAGATAGGGCTCTTAAAAATAGCGGAGTCAGGGGATTATGGGGGAGAAGGCAGGAACGGGGTACTGATTGGGGATGATCAGCCATGATCACATTGAATGGCGGTGCTGGCTCGAAGGGCCGAATAGCCTACTCCTGCACCTATTGTCTATGATACTGTCTTTCAATAATGAACATGTTGCTTTGGAGAGCAAACTGATAGGTGACTGCGGAATATTTCTCCCAGAACTGAAATATAAAGATAAGGTTATAACTTATTGTATGAGATAGCATGATAACAAGCTAGACATTTGCAGTTCTTTAATTTCCCTCTCTTTCCCCGATACAATATCCTTTCTCATAAAGACTGCAGGAAAATTGTGTTCCCCTCTCCTGAATGCCAACCCATCAAATCTCTGCTGCTTCTGGTGCCAATTTGTAAATGGCAAACCATCTTGAGTTTTGGTAACTCTTATAGTCTTATGTAAGACTATAAGAGTTACTATGGTGTTATGTCTGTCTTGAAGCTGTTGTGGCACTGTAATTTCCTCTAAGGATTATTAAAGGTTATTCAATTCAATTCAATTCAAGAAGGGTCTTGACCTGAAACGTCGCCCATTCTTTCTCTCCAGAGATGCTGCCTGTCCCGCTGAGTTACTCCAGCTTTTTGTGTCTATCTTCGGTTTAAATCAGCATGTGTTCAGTAGTTCCTTCTTACACTTAAATCTATAAGTGTTGAACTCTCTGTACCTGTACCCTGGATGGCAGCAGGAGCCTCGGTGGTGGTGGAGCCTCGGTGGCAGGGGGAGCCTTGTTGACAGGGGTGAGGGGTACACACGATTGAACCGCTATCGATGAGCGTGAGGGGAAGACAATAGGGGGACCAGAAAGGGGGACCTGGTGTGGGGGAGGGGAGGGGGGGGAAACTCTAGTTTTAGAATCCTCTAACCAGGTGATAAGCATGCGTTTGTTCGTTTATTCATTCATTCCGGTGAAGGCAATAGACAATAGGTGCAGGAGTAGAGGCCATTCGGCCCTTCGAGCCATCACCGCCATTCAATGTGATCACGGCTGATCATCCCCAATCAATACCCCGTTCCTGCCTTCTCCCCATATCCCCTATCTTTAAGAGCCCTATCTAGCTCTCTCTTGAAGGCGCCTGCCTTCAATCTCTCTTGAAGCAGCCAGCCGACAGTGGCTTGACTTTTTTTTTTCACTTTTTAAAATTTTAATCTCAAGTTTTCGTGTCCCTTGTGCGTTGCGACTGTCGGCCGACTGCCTTCCCTCCGCGGATGAATAACGCTTTAACGTATCGTAACTGGAAGGGTCCACGTTCCGATAGTACACGACTCCATTTAAAAACTTCGTCATCTTTAGCGTGAATTGTCAGAAATGTACATCATTCAGTGTCGATCCGTGCGTTGTTGCGTCTGCTTTTAATTGGCGGTTAATTGGAAGCTCAAAGTGATCGCGCTGGCTGAGGTTATTGATTAGTGTAACCGGGTGTAAAAAGCCATTAGACGTATGACAGCACGCTGGCCTGTGGAAATCTCTAATGCATCCTTTCAGCTCAGCTAATTAACATGAAACTGTCTCATAATTGGAAACTCTGAAAGTTGCCCTTCTCATCTGCGTCTATCTTCACACCAGACCTGGGTTCAAACTAATCAGATGCCCCGAATTTAAAAAGCTTGACTGACATTTGACCACTTTAGCCTGCTTCATACTCCTTCATCCCACATGTATCTTGCATCTGAAGATCGACACAAAAAGCTGGAGTAGCTCAGCGGGACAGGCAGCGTCTCTGCAGAGAAGGGATGGGTGACGTTTCGAGTCCAGGCCCTTCTTCTGACTGAATCTGGGCGATCGCTGGTCGGCGCTGACTCGAGGGGCCGAAGGGCCTGTTTCCATGCTGTATATCTAAAGTCAAGGTGCATGAATAGGGAAGGTTTTGAGGAATCGGGGGGGGGGGGAACAAGCTTATATGGGGCATCTTGGTGAGAAAGTTGGGCCGAATGGCCTGGTTTGTGCTGCATGACTTGCTGTAGTTTGGTTTAAATTCAATTTTATCCCTGATTAAATTTCACCTTCCCCCTAGTTAACGATGATCTATTCTACGTAATCTCTGTCCCCTTTGACATGTTTTCACACCTTGCTCTTCCTTATCTCTGTGTCTTGCTCTCCCCCCCGACTCTCAGTCTAAAGAAGGGTCTCAACCCGAGAAACGTCACCCATTCCTTCCATCCAGAGATGCTGCCCGTCCCACTGAGTTACTCCAGCATTTTCTGTCTAGCTTGGTCCGTTAATGTTTTGGGTCAAAGTGCCTTTGTCAGAAATGTGTTAGCTCCCTTACTCTTCCACAGATGCAGCCTAACCTGCAGAGTATTTCCAGCATAGTCTATTTTAAACCTAAATCGATGCCTTGTGTTTGGGCCTGTCTCTAAGCATATCGACCCTTGCTGTGCATGTCTGGAGCCTGTGACCAGCGTGGGTTTTCTCCGAGATCTTCGGTTTCCTCCCACACTCCAAAGACGTGCAGGTTTGTAGGTTAATTGGCTTGGTGTCAATGTCAAATTGTCCCTAGTGTGTGTGTGTGTGTAGGATAGTGTTAGTGTGTTGGGGATCGCCACTCGGTGGACCGAAGGGCCTGTTTCCGCGCTGTATCTCTAAACTAAACCTGCACATAAACCAAATCCTCCCCCATTCCCTGCATATCCAGTAGTCCTTTGAGTCTGGAGTAACTCAACAGGATTGGACCTGAACGGGGAACATTTTGGGTCGGGACCCCTCTAAAGTTCTTTCAACATGTCCATGTTCTCCAGAGATGCTGCCTGACCTACTGGGTAACTCCAGTACTTTGTCTTTGTAAACCAGCATCTGCAGATTCTTGTTTCATGATGTATCATGGGATCCCTGGGCTGCAGTGAGCAGCTCACAGGTGCCTTGGTCTTCAGAGACCCACCTGAATACCCAGTGATTTATTTTTAACTTAAAACTAAAAAAAATCATTTTGCACACTCTGAAACCATTTTCCATGGGGACTGCTTTAAACTTGCCCAGCCGACCAAATTCAGCGTAACATCCTTGTTCCACTGCACGTTTGAAGGTCTCCAATGAGTTGGATGGTGGCTCAGCACCGCTCTCTCGTTAGGATGGGATAGTTCGTATCCCTGATCACAGATGGGAAGAAACTGTCCCTGAATCTAGCTCTGACCCTGTGCATTTTCACACTTCTGTGCTGTCTTGCCAGACGGGAGAGGAAGTGACCGGGGTGAGACTGGTCCTTGATTATGCTGGTGGCCTTGCCGAGGCAGCGTGAAGTGTAGATGGAGTCAATGGATGTGGAGAATGGAAATGCTGAAGTGGCTTAGTGCATTATTGCTGGAGGTTAAATGGGTGATCCACTGATCCAATTTCTATAGTGGGGTAGTTTAGTTTAGAGATACAGCACGGAAATGGGCCCTTCGGCCCACCGAGTCTGCATTGACCAGCGATTCCACGCGCATTAACACAAACCTACACGCACTATGTCCAATTTTCACTTGTACCAAGTCACTTAACCTGCGAACCTGTACGTCTTTGTGATTGAGGCAGTGCAGCGTAGGTTCACGAGATTGATCCCTGGGATGGCGGGACTGTCATATGAGGAAAGATTGAAAAGACTGGGCTTGTATTCACTGGAGTTTAGAAGGATGATGGGGGGATTTTATTGAAACATATAAAATTATAAAAGGACTGGACAAACTAGATGCAGGAAAATTGTTCCCAATGTCGGGCGAGTCCAGAACCAGGGGCCACACAGTCTTAGAATAAAGGGGAGGCCATTTAAGACTGAGGTGAGAAAAAACCTTTTCACCCAGAGAGTTGTGAATTTGTGGAATTCCCTGCCACA
>NC_073412.1:3028006-3073006 GCF_028641065.1 Leucoraja erinaceus | reverse complement strand
GAACAAACAAAATGAGTAGGTTTATACTGAACATGGACACACATAAAGCTGGAGTAGCTCAGCGGGACAGGCGGCATCTCTAGAAAAAATGAAATGTCTTTTTTCATACAAAGGATGGTAGGTGTGTGGCACGCAGGTGAATCGAGGACTAGAGGACATAGGTTCAAGGTGAAGGGGAAAAGATTTAATAGGAGTCTGAGGGGTAACTTTTCCACACTATGGGTGGTGGGTGTATGGAACAAGCTGCCAGAGGAGGTAGTTGAGGCAGGGACTATCCCAACGTTTAAGAAACAGTTGGACAGGTACATGGATAGGACGGGTTTGGAGGGATATGGACCAAACGCAGGCAGGTTGGGGACTATTGTAGCTGGGGCATGTTGGCCGGTGTGGGCAAGTTGGGCCGAAGGGCCTGTTTCCACACTGTATCACCGGATAACTCTAGAACGGGTACAGAACTGGCATCTTGGCTTTGGCTGGCGAGGATTTACGTGCAGATTTCTCATGTCTGAATTGGATTGAGTTCCTGTGGAAAATCTGACGCTTTACATCAATTATTTACTAATTTCATTTCTGCTTAATGTTTGTTTCCATTCACGATGGTACAAGGATGGGTTTATTTAAAAAAAAAAAAACTCCTTACGTCATCCTTCTCAATATGTAAATTTATCGTGTTTTTTTTTTGTGACATGGCCAAGTCGAGACCTTTCTTTAAACTGGTTAGGGACTGAACCAGTCTGAAGAAGAGTCTCGACCCGAGACATCGCCCGTTCCTTCTCTCCAGCGATGCTGCCTGCCCCGCTGAGTTACTCCAGATTTTTGTCTAGCAAGGAATGTCCTCCCCAGCTTTTATTAACCCTGTCCTTTCTGCTGTGCACTGTGCCCTTGCTGCGAGTCCTCAGTCAATCAGTCAAGAGATACTTTGCCAATCTTAGTCCAAATTATCTCCTCTGGTCCCAGTAGCAATCATGACCATCTCCTCCTGCCACTAACGGTAGCCTTGACTGAGCTGTACATTCATTGAAGAAGGGTCTCGACCCGAAATGTCACCCGTTCCTTCTCTCCAGAGATGCTGCCTGTCCCACTGAGTTACTCCATATTCTTGTGTCCACCAAGGAACTCCACATAATTCATTTAAAAAACAAAAACCATTGTGTGTTCACCATGTTAGAAACATAGAAATTAGGTGCAGGAGTAGAGGCCATTCGGCCCTTCGAGCCTGCACCGCCATTCAATATGATCATGGCTGATCATCCAACTCAGTATCCCATACCTGCCTTCTCTCCATACCCTCTGATCCCCTTGGCCACAAGGGCCACACCTAACTCCCTCTTAAATATAGCCAATGAACTGGCCTCAACTACCCTCTGTGGCAGAGGGTTCCAGAGATTCACCACTCTCTGTGTGAAAAAAGTTCTCCTCATCTCGGTTCTAAAGGATTTCCCCTTATCCTTAAGCTGTGACCCCCTTGTCCTGGACTTCCCCAACATCGGGAACAATCTTCCTGCATCTAGCCTGTCCAACCCCTTAAGAATGTTGGTTCCATTAATATTGTGTCAATTGTAAACCAGCAATATCTCCCGTTCCTCTCCCTCCCTCCCTCCCTCCCTCCCTCCCTCCCTCTCTCCCTCCCCCCTCTCTCTCCCTCTCTCTCTCCCTCTCTCCCCCCTCTCTCTCCCCCCTCTCTCTCCCTCTCTCTCCCCCTCTCTCTCCCCCTCTCTCCCCCCCTCTCTCTCTCCCCCTCTCTCCCCCCCTCTCTCTCCCCCTCTCTCTCCCCCCCCCCTCTCCAACGGTCCTCTAAATCCAATTCAAAGTCTGGAAGACCATTAATAAGTGAATGAATATTCATCGATATCTTTTGAATAATGCTAGACTAATTGCCGATTTTTTAATTGAAATAGGATTTGCTGTAAAGTTCAATTGATTCCAATAGGCTTAATCTTGGCAGCAAGCAATGCGAACAGTTTGCTCGATTTGCATAGAAATCCCCCCCCCCCCCCCCCCCCCCCCCCCCCCCCCCCCCCCCCCCCCCCACCCCCCCTGCACCAAACATGCATGAAAACTAACATCTGCATATATTCATCACTGGCTCGATGGTGGTCCAGATAGTGTTGATACCGTGTGAGAATTTCTGGATGTTACTTTTTTTAAATCAATGTTTTCATATCCATTGAAGTGTGTAATAATTTAACAATCGGTCTGGCAGAGCATCGGTTTGAGACGGGTCACCACAGGGAGGAGGTTGCTAGCAGGTGCATCGGTATAGTAGTTGCTGCCGTATGGGGCTGTCCCACTTACACAACTTTTTTGGTGACTGCCGGCACCCGTCGTAGGTTGCCGAAAATGTCCAACACGTTGAAAATCCAGCGCCGGCCAGAAAGACGCCGCGATTCTTTGGGCGGCTGAGGAGACGACTCGCGACACGCCGCGGGGTGAAGCCCGTACGGTCGTGAGTAGTCGCCCAATGAGTCGTACCTTGTCCTGGTCGCCGCTGGATTTTCAACATGCTGAAAGTTTTCGGAGACCTGCCGCGACTATGACGGGTGCCAGCAGTCGCCGAGAAAGTCACGTGAGTGGGACTGGTCCATAACAGCGCTGGCAGCCCCAGAGACCCGGGTTCGATCCTGACTGCGGGAGCTGTCTACGGATTTGGTACGTTCTCCCCGTGACATGCGTGGGTTTCCGTCCGAATTCTTCGGTTTTCTCCCACCCTCCAAAGACGTGCAGGTTCTTCATCTTGCGTATGGCGTGCACAGCCTAAAGTTATTGGTCAACTTGTTCTATTTGATCTTATTTGTGCACGTCGGGTTAAAAGCATTAGTTGAAACGGTGGACCACGTGAAGGTTGCAATCTCCCAGGTTAATCTGCAAGTGCAAATCATCGTCAATAGTATGTGTAGGATAGTGTTAACGTGTGGGGATCGCTGGTCAGTACAGACTCGGTGGGCCGAAGGGCCTGTTTCCACGCTGTATTTCTAATTTCACACTGTAGGTACTCGGGGCATTAAATGTTGCAATTTTTCTCCTCCCGACTATCTTTTTACTTGTGGACATTTTTTTTTTTTTTGTCCCGACTTGACCTGATGCCCCGAGTACCTAGGGCTGACATAACGAGTTGCTACGGTATATCTACAGCCTCGCTACAGACATTCTCCGAGTTTAGAAACATAGAAAATAGGTGCAGGAGTAGGCCATTCGGCCCTTCGAGCCTGCACCGCCATTCAATATGATCATGGCTGATCATCCAACTCAGTAACCTGTACCTGCTTTCTCTCCATACCCCCTGATCCCTTTAGCCACATCTAACTCCCTCTTAAATATAGCAGAGGGAGTTAGATGTGGCCCTGTCTGGCACACATGACTATAAACTCTCTTGAATGTATCAACTCAGTATCCCATCCCTGCCTTCTCTCCATACCCCCTGATCCCTTTAGCCACAAGGGTCACATCTAACTCCCTCTTAAATATAGCCAATGAACTGTGTGGCCTCAACTAACTTCTGTGGCAGAGAATTCCACAGATTCACCACTCTCTGTGTGAATTTTTATTTTTTTCTCATCTCAGTGTTAAAAGATTTCCCCCTTATCCTTAAACTGTGTGACCCCTTGTTCTGGACTTCCCCAACATCGGGAACAATCTTCCTGCATCTAGCCTGTCCAACCCCTTAAGAAGTTTGTAAGTTTCTATAAGATCCCCCCCCTCAATCTTCTAAATTCTAGCAGAGTACAAGCCGAGTCGAACTCTGGAGAATTTACGAACAACTCTGGAAAGTGGGACAGGCCCTTTAATTGGCTTCTGTAAATTGCCCCTGGTGTTTAAGATGTAAAAATGGAACTAGTGTACAGGTGGCCGCTGATTGGTATGGGCTTGATGGACCGAAGGGCCTGTCTCCACACCATATCTCCAAAACTAAATAACTTGGTATTCTTTTTTTTTGAAGATTTACATGCTGCTAACTTATAAATGTACCTGCCACGCAGGATGCTAATAGTTTTTATCTGCAATTAGAGAAAATACAAAAATGAACCGCTATACAAGATTTGAAAAAAAATTTAAAAAAATCAGTCGTATTTCAATTTGATCGAAGGACCAGCATTTTAAACTCTTAATAGGTTTAGGGAGAGTGCAATAAATAATGTCAGATTATTGAATAAGAGAGAAGTCAAGGACTAATGTGAGTAGAATATTCCATAATGGGACGTGCTGTCCATCCTCAATTGTATAAAGCATCCAAACAGTTGGAACACGAGGCCACAAGTGATAGGAGTAGAATTAGGCCATTCGGCCCATCAAGTCTATTCCGCCATTCAATCATGGCTGATATATCTTCTTACCCCATTCTCCTGCCTTCTCCCCATAACCCCTGACACCCGTACTAATCAAGACTGCCAATCACCCCCCCCCCCCCCCCGGACACTTATTATTTTTTTTATTCAAATCGTTTGCTATGTCGCTCTTCAAGGGAGATGCTAAATGCATTTCGTTGTCTCTGTACTGTACACTGACAATGACAATTAAAATTGAATCTGAATCTAAATCTGAATCTATCTATCTCTGCCTTAAATATATCCACTCACTTGGCCTCGATCACCTGCTTGCACTAGTTTTGTATCCATTCCCTGCACCCTCTTCAGAGGCCAATTAAACCTGATAAACTGCACAGCTTTGGTATGTGGGCACCCAGAGCACCCGGAGGAAACCCACTCGGTCACCAGGAGAACGTGCAAACTCCAGGCGGAAGGTACCCGAGGTCGGGATCGAACCAGGGTATATGAAACTCTGAGGTGGTAGCTGTGCCTCTGTGCCGCCAGTTCTTGCGTCTGTAGTTCTTTAACCTGTAGACCCGCAGAGTCATAGAGTGATACAGTGTGGAAACAGGCCCAACCTGCCCACACCGGCCAACATGCCCCATCTACACTAGTCCCACCTGCCCGCGTTTGGTCCATATCCCTCCAAACCTATTATTATTATTAAAGCTTTATTTCAGACACGGGTCCATATACATATCAAACAGTACAAAGAATTACAAAGATACATTAAGAAATTGCATATTAGCCTAAAATATATATAAGCTATTGCACCATCTTATCCTAGAAGTGAATCTATAGCAGCTTTTCAGAGGGCTGACTAAGGCTTCAATTATGTGGTTCTCTCTTGTCCAGGCGACACATAAAACTAAACATCCCATCCATGTCCCTGTCTAACTGTTTCTTAAACGTTGGGATAGTCCCAGCCTCAACCACCTCCTCTGGCAGCTCGTTCCATACACCCACCACCCTTTGTGTGAAAAAGTTACCCCTCAGATTCCTATTAAATCTTTTCCCCTTAACCTTAAACCTATGTCCTCTGGTCCTCGATTCCCCTACTCTGGGCAAGAGACTCTGTGCATCTCCCCGATCTATTCCTCTCATCATTTTATACAACTCCATAAGGTCACCCCTCATGCTCCTGCACTGCAAGGACTAGAGACCCAGCCTACTCAACCTCTCCCTGTAGCTCACACCCTCTTTGGTATTATTTCCCTGCAGTACCATTCAGTTTAGATGCAGGCTATTCGATCCTCTGCTCCAGTGTTGACTGTTTGAAGAAACTAGCCAATTAGTTCCACTCAGTTCTTTCCATATAGCCTTCAGATTTTTGCATTTCAAATATGTATCCACCTTCTTTTAAGGCCTGTTATTGAATCTGCTCCCATCACCAGTGTAGCCAGAATGTTTCTGATCATTGGCATCTTGCCACATCAAAGAATTTCGCCTCGCTCTTCCAATGCTGCATTAGTTTGACATTTCAGAGATACAGCGTGGAATTAGACCCTTCGTCCCAGAGAGTCTGCGCCGGCCAGCTATCCCCGCACACGAACATCTATCCTACACACACTAGGGACAATTAAAGGGCCCGTCCCACTGTACGAGGTAATTCGAGAGTTCTCCCCCCGATTCAAACTCTGAGAATGTCCGTCACGGGTCCGTAGGAGTTCGTGGATGTCCCGTGGCGGCTTGTACGAGTAAAAAGTAACCATTTTTGTTTCATCACAAGTTTTTAAAGTTTTATTTTACTCGTGGACATTTTTCACAGTGTTGAGAAAACATCACGAGTGTACTGGATTTCCCCGAGTACCTAACGTTAGCATTACGAGCCGCTACGGGACATCCACGATCTCCTACAGACCCGCGACTGACATTCTCCGAGTTCGAATCGGGAGAACTCTTGAATTACCTCGTACACAAGAGACATGGAGAATAATGAAAGGCCTAGATAGAGTGGATGTGGAGAGGATGTTTCCACTTGTGGGAGAGTCTAGGACCAGAGGGCACAGCCTCAGAATTAAAGGGTGCTCTTTTAGAAAGGAGGTGAGGAGGAACTTCTTTAGTCAGCGGGAAGTGAATCTGTGGAACTCATTGCCACAGTTGGCTGTGGAGGTTCAAGTCAGTGGATATTTTTAAAAGGCAGGGATAAAAATATTCTTGATTAGAACGGGTGTCAAGGGTTATGGGGAGAAGGCAGGAAAATTGGATTAGTAGGTAGAGATTGAATGGTGGACTTGATGGACCGAATGGCCTAATTTTACTCCTATAACTTGTGAGCTACATTGAAAAGCTTTTGTTGCTTGCTATCCAGGCAGCAGAGTCGATCAGGAGTGTGTGTGTGTGTGTGTGTGTAGTGTTGTGACTAGTGTAGCTGGGACGTGTTGGCCGTTGCGGGCAATTTTGGTCCAGTTTCCACACTGTATCACTCTGTGGAGCAGGAGAAACTCTGCGTAAACGGCAAGGAGGAGAGGTTGTGTCTGTGTTATTCCCTGCGCAGTTTATCCGAGATTCCTACCATCGCATGCCGCAAACCCACAAAACCAGAGAGGAAATGAGTTGGCCTCGCTCCCCAGGGACTGCCTAAGATGTAGTTAGCGCAGTGATTTGTTCAGCTTGGATGTTGCCAATAGAGTATGATTAATGTCATACTTTGCAGCACAAATGTTAACATGTAGATGTGAAATGGGTGTTTGCTAAATCAGCTGTAAATGGGTTGGCATCTGTCTGCTGACTTGAAGGAATTCCACGTGACTGGGTTCATCATCTCCCTCTCTTCACACCAGCAGTCTTGGCTGTTTGGAGATTTAAATCCAGAAATGGGCAGCACGGCGGAGACATGGGTTCAATCCCGACTATGGGTGCTGTCTGTACGGCGTTTGCACGCTCTCCCCGTGTCCTGCGTGGGTTTTTTCCCCCGAGATCTTCGGTTTCCTCCCACGCTACAAAGACGGACAGGTTTATCTCTCTGCATCTTTGTCCATATCTCGACCCGAAACATCACCCGTTCCTTCTCTCCAGAGTCAAGTCAAGAGTTAATTGCCGTGTGTCCCAGATAGGGCAATGAAATTCTTGCTTGCTGCAGCACGACAGTAGGCATTAAAAATACAGATCAGTTCAATTCACACAGAGAATGCTGTTACAGTTCAGAGTCTGTTTGTTGGCAAGTTTAATATCTGTCTGTCCCGCTGAGTTACTCCTGCATTTTGTGTCTATCTTCGGTTTAAACCAGCATCTGCAGTTCCTTCTTACACAATATTAAGTGCAAGTTGGTCAATAAAATCTGGTTCTCCTTTCTGACAAAAAGTGAACTTCAAGTGTCTCGCCAGCAGTGGAGATCCAAAATATGGATTGTTAATCTTGTACTGTTGCCTTTTTTTTGTAATTGCCCTTTCACAAATATATTGAAAGATAACATTAAGCTCCATGCCTCTATTATCGTGGAATTAAAATGCAGGAAGCATGTTGTTCATCCACACACAGTGTGAAATAGTCTACCAATTATTCACCCACCCAAGCCTCTCCTCAGAGCCCCGACCACTTCCTCCTTTTGCAGGATGTATCTAATGCATTGAATTTGCCTCAACCACAACTCCTGTCACAAGTTGCTGCATTTAAAAAAAAAACAAAACACAAATAATAATCCTCATGCATATAAAATAGTCCATGTTACTGGGAAAGCTAAATCCTCTAAATTGCTTGGAATAAAATCGCAGGGGAAAGCAAGGGCTCAAACTGGTAATGCGTAAATGTTAGGTTTGAGCCTTAGTTATTTACAGAAAAATGGGATTTGTGCGAGAGTGGCTGTTAGAGGGGCAAAGAGCAGAACGGTTTAAAAAACAGAATTACAAGTCGTGCTTAAGAAAGAACTGCGGATGCTGGAAAAATTGAAAGGGAGACAAAAATGCTGGAGGAACTCAGCGGGTGAGGCAGCATCATCTAGCGGGTGAGGCAGCATCTATGGAGCGAAGGAATTGGTGGCGTGTTAGAGTGATACAGCGTGTAAACAGGCCCTTCGGCCCAACTTGCCCACACCAGCCAACATGTCCCAACTACACCAGCCCATGTTTGGTCCATATCCCTCCAATCCTGTCCTATCCATGTACCTGTCTGACTGTTTCTTAAACGTTGGGATAGTCCCAGCCTCAACTACCTCTTCTGACAGCTTGTTCCATACACCCACCACCCTTTGTGTCAAAATGTGATCCATCAGATACAATAGACAATAGGTGCAGGCGTAGGCCATTCGGCCCTTCGAGCTAGCACCAGAATGTGATCGTGGCTGATCATCCCCAATCAGTACCCCCGTTCCTGCCTTCTCCCCCATATCCTCTGACTCCGCTATTTTTAAGAGCCCTATCTAGCTCTCTCTTGAAAGCAAGCAGAAAACCTGCCTCCACCTCCCTCTGAGGCAGAGAATTCCACAGACTCACAACTCTCTGTGAGGAAAAAGTGTTTCCTCGTCTCCGTTCTAAATGACTTACTCCTTATTCTTAAACTGTGTGTGTGTGGCCCCTGGTTCTGGACTCCCCCAACATCGGGAACATGTTTCCTGCCTCTAGCGTGTCCAAGCCCGTAATGATCATCCCACGGTATGGACATGAATTCCACAGATCTATTACATTCCTGTTATACCTTTTTTCCCCTTCACCTAAAACCTATGTCCTCTGGTCCTCGATTCCCCTACTCTGGGCAAGAGAGTCTGTGACCCAAAACGTCACCCATTCCTTCTCTCCAGAGATGCTGCCTGTCCCGCTGAGTTACTCCAGCTTGATGTGTCCATCTTCAGTGTAAACCAGCATCTGCAGTCCGTTCCTACATGGTGATCAGTGCCAAACTCCACTAACTACTGTAACTGCTCGCTGCTGTTTCCACAGTGGAGAACAATTAGACAACAGATGGGCGGTAAGTGGGGCTGGAAGTGAATGATAAATATTCCTTTGTTCGGCAGAGCTGGTTGGGACTCGAGCAGCTTTGGTTCTGGTGATAGATCTGGGAACAAGGTACCGGCGAGGGAAGACTCTGGAGAGAAGATTCGGGTCAAGTCCCTTCTCCACCCATTCCTTCTCTCCAGAGATGCCGCCCGTCCCGCTGAGTTCCTCCAGCATTCTGTGTCTATCTTCGGTTGAAACCAGCAGCTGCAGTTCCTTCCAACACATCTGTAAGGGAAGACTTTGGTTCAAAGAGCTGCCTTCATGACCCAGAGCCATCGTCGCTCCTGGGTCAGACATAGAAACATAGACAATAGGTGCAGGAGTAGGCCATTCGGCCCTTCGAGCCTGCACCATTCGCCATTCAATATGATCATGGCTGATCATCCAACTCGGTATCCCAACCCTGCCTTCTCTCCATACCCCCTGATCCCTTTAGCCACAAGGGCCACATCTAACTCCCTCTTAAATATAGCCAATGAACTGTGTGGCCTCAACTACCTTCTGTGGCAGAGAATTCCACAGATTCACAACTCTCTGTGTGAAAAATGTTTTTCTCATCTCGGTCCTAAAATGATTTCCCCCTTATCCTTAAACTGTGACCCCTTGTCCTGGACTTCCCCAACATTGGGAACAATCTTCCTGCATCTAGCCTGTCCAATCCCTTAAGAATATTGTAAGTTTCTATAAAATCCCCCCTCAATCTTCTAAATTCTAGCGAGTACAAGCCGAGTCCACCCAGTTGGCTTCTGTCAACGTCCTACATGTTGACAGAATTGTCGCCCGACGGGTTGCAGTGTGCATCGCGTCATCGCTTCCAGGGATCGCCACCAGGAAGCTTCTATCATCATCCCCGCCCAGTGCAACAATCTGCTATCAAAGGGTGAAGGTTGCAGCACCACAAACAAGGGGAACAGTTGCTGGGCACCAGAAGCCATCGCTGTTATGCTAGTCGCGAGCCCTGGTGAATCTGCTCCTTCATCAAGATTATTTAAGCAAAGGGTAATCGAGCCTAAATGTAAATGTTTGCACAGAGATGATGAGCTAGGGTTTGTGGACTATTCTGGCGATGACCTGTTTACATTCCGCTTCACGCGGCTTTTTAATTTAGTCGCCCACGTTGCATCGTGGACTTTGTAATTCACTTTGTCCGTCTTTGGCGGAAAGCTTCTTGTGTAGAGTCATAGAGTGATACAGTGTGGAAACAGGCTCCTCAGCCCAACTTGCCCACACCGGCCAACATGTCCCAGCTACACTAGTCATAGAAACATAGAAAGAAACATAGAAATTAGGTGCAGGAGTAGGCCATTCGGCCCTTCGAGCCTGCAGCGCCATTCAATATGATCATGGCTGATCATCCAACTCAGTATCCCGTACCTGCCTTCTCTCCATACCCCCTGATCCCCAATAATAACATAGAGTGATAAGGCATGGAAACAGGCCGCTCAGCCCAACCTGCCCACACCAGCCAACATGTCCCAGCTACATTAGTCATAGAGTGATACAGTGTGGAAACAGGCCCCTCAGCCCACTTGCCCACACCAGCCAACATGTCCGTGCCGACTCGTTGGGCCGAAGGGCCTGTTTCTGCTCTGTATCTCTGAACTATGCGTAATGTTTGGTGATAAAATCCTGTGTTCCTTTGTGGAACTGTCCCAGCTGAACATGCTAGTCATAGTATTAGATCAAGATACAGCATGGAAAAACACCTGTCCTTTGAACCAAGAACTTGCAGTCCCACACCGGCAACCAATTCATCTGTCCCAGCTACACTAGTTCAGAGTGATACAGCATGGAAACAGGCCCCTCAGCCCAACTTAGGCTGCCACACCAGGAAAACATGTCCGTGTTACAAAACTACCTGAATCGTTGGGGCCGAAGGCATGTCGGCGATTTTGCTCTGTTTGGAGGGGGCGGGTATCGCTGAACTATGCGTAATGTTTGGTAAATCATTAACGAAAAATCGCTGCGTGTTCCTTTGTGGATTACTGTCCCTGGTGCTCGAAATATGATATTAGTTTTTAAAATGCTCTCATTCCGCTGTCAGAGCCCCAACTTCAAAGCTTAAAGGTATTAGATCAAGTATATATAACCCTGTATTAAGTTATCATGGCGAGTAGTTCATTTTGGGCCCTTTTATATCCCGCAGTCCTTTTGCCGCATTTGACCACTAGATGCCCATGTCCATGCCTAAACCAGCGCGTTTGCCACTATGTTCAACACTATCCATTTGGCCTATAAATTACTGTTAGATATAAAAATTAATCTCTACCTTGAAGGACACACAAAGTGCCGGAGTAACTCAGCGGGTCAGGTCGGGGCTCAAAGTCAGTCCCGAGCGAGGCCTCCAGCTCCAAGGTGTTAGTCCGCAGAGCAACCGGAGATACGACCCGGAAAACAATCGCATCTCCGGCACTTCCCATTTCCCTCTTGTTAAACTTCTGGAAATTTTTTTTTCCTCGTAAATGAGTTCGTCCTCTAACCTCGCAGCTCGAAACTTTATACCCTCTGTTTTCAGGTGAATTTTGGACTCTCATCTGCCCAATTACGAATCGAAAGAAAGGATACAATGGCAGAGAATGTTAATTCAGACTATAAAAGGATGAATGATATTATCACAAGCCATAATTTGTGGCACAAGCGAGGATGCATGTTAAAGTGAGATTTTTTTATTGGCCAACTAATGGACCGATGCTACAAGCATTTTTATTACCGAGAAATATAAATTTGCGGTTTACAGAATTCATTAACCCCCCTCTGGTCTTAGTTGAGACGATGTTTACAGTTCTCGCAGATTCAATATATGCATCGGTTGATGCAAAAGCTGATGACCAAGGCTCCCTGTGTGTGAGAATAAATCAGGAAATATGTTTCCGCAACTGGCCTGCTGGCTAAAACCGAGGGAGAATTCCATACTTCTGAGTTCCACTGTGGTATAATTATGGAAGGCAGGCACAAAATGCTGGAGTAACTCAGCGGGACAGGCAGCATCTCTGGGGAGAAATTAACCCGTTCCTTCTCTGCAGAGATGCTGCCTGTCCTGCTGAGCCACCCCAGAATTTTGTGTCCATCTTCGGTTTAAACCAGCATCTGCAGTTCGCTGTTTTGTTAGTCCTTGCTGTCTCCTCCCAGCCCCCGGCCTTCGGGTTCCTCCTCCTTTGTTTTCCTTTCTTCTCCCCGCGACAGGCAACGTTTCGGGACAAAAGTGCTGGAGAAACTCAGCGGGTGCAGCAGCATCTATGGAGCGAAGGAAATAGGTAACGTTTCGGGTCCAAACCCAGAAGGGTTTCGAACCGAAACGTTGCCTATTTCCTTCAAGGTTTCGGCCCGAAACGTTGCCTATTTCCTTCGCTCCATAGATGCTGCTGCACCCGCTGAGTTTCTCCAGCATTTTTGTCTACCTTCGATTTTCCAGCATCTGCAGTTCTTTCTTAAACACACAGCATCTGCAGTTCCTTCTTAAACAAAACAGCACCGGCAGTTCTCTCCTGCCCATATGTATAATTTAGGACGCTTGCTTTGAATTGTCTCCCACCCAAGCCGTTCGAACGGCAAAGAAACGGACGTTCTGCCCAGATGGGAATTCACAAGTAATAGGAGTAGAATTAGGCCATTCGGCCCATTGAGTCTACTCCACCATTCAGCCTGATCTCTGCCTCCTAACCCCATTTTCCTGCCTTCTCCCCATAACCCTTGACACCCATTCCAAGTAGAATTTGTCCATCCCAGCCTTCAAAATATCCGCTGACTTGCCCTCTGTGGCAATGAGTTGCACAGATTAATTACACTCTGACTAAAGAAATTCCTCCTCACTAAAAGTGCGCCCTTTAAGTCTGAGGCTGCGACCTCTGGTCTTAGACTCTCCCACCAGTGGAAACATCCTCTCCACATCCACTCTTTCTGTGCCTTTCACAATAAGTTTCAATGAGGTCCCCCCTCAACCTTCTAAACTCCAGCCCAGTGCTGTTACGTTAAGCGCCCATCATACGCTAACGCACTCGTTCCCGGACCCTCTCCAGAGCCGGCACGCTGCATCCCAGCGCACAAAATAAAAAACAAAGCCTGTGTCAATTTACAGGTGAAGGATATTCTGAGTGAAGAGTTGTCGACATGATGCCAGGTGGGATTAGATGCAGAATCTTTCGGGTCAGCAGACGCGTTGCGCTGAAAAATTGACGGGTGAATTAGTTTAGACATGATGACAAATTTTCGAATTTTATCTTGACGTCTGATCTGTGTGGCAGCTGAGCAAAGGTGTAGCGCACAGCACTGTATTCAGCTGCGATGAAGCAGGAGGTGAAAAAGATACTTTTATAACTACTAAACCAGGTTCGCTTCTTAATAAACAGACACCACACAAACGGTTTGGTAGACCAGTTCAAAACTTTACTTAACATCGGCCGATGGAAGGGAGCGAGAATTCCAGTCAAGTGACCAACACAGACACTTGACTGTGCTCAGCCACCTTCTCTGAACAACAGAATTACATTGCCTTAAATGGGGTTTTTTTTGTCCCCTTAGCACATTCCACAGACATTAGTCATGTCAGAGGTACAGGAAAAGGTTTCCACAGATTGCTTCACATCAAAGGCCTTTTGTTTACATGGTACAAGATATACTAAAAACATTGACCATTTGCTTTATTGCCTCTTGCTTCAAAGATGTGACCAACTATGTCTCTCTTCCTCTATCGCCTCCTCCCCCATAAACATAGGTCATTTTATCTCCACTTCCCTGGTTCTTCTTTGTCACTTGGTCCCTCATAAACATAGGCCATCTGCTTTATGGCATCTCACTTCAAAGATTTGACCAGCTATCTCTCTAGCTTCTCCTCTGCCTGTCACTTGGGAGACAATGTTATAGGATTTATTATCTCACACACCCGCAACCTGAGGCAAGCCTAATTTGAGACTAAATATAAGCTGTAAGCTAGCCCAGAAGCCAATTTAATATCTTCTTATATTTTTAACTAAAATTCGGCTTCATCAGAGGTACCAGATCTGATCTTACACTTACAGCCTGAAGACAAGGTTCTTGGCCCGAAACGTCACCCATTCCTTCTCGCCAGACATGCTGATTTACTCCAGCATTTTGTGTCATAGAAACATAAAAACAAGAAAATAGGTGCAGGCGGAGGCCATTCGGCCCTTCGAGCCAGCACCGCCATTCATTCCCTGTGATCATGGCTGATCGTCCTAAATCAATAACCCGTGCCTGCCTTCTCAGATTCAAGATTCAGATTCAATTTTAATTGTCATTGTCAGTGTACAGTACAGAGACAACGAAATGCATTCTCCCCATATCCCTTGACTCCACTAGCCCCTAGAGCTCTATCTAACTCTCTCTTAAATCCATCCAGTGACTTGGCCTCCACTGCCCTCTGTGGCAGGGAATTCCACAAATTCACAACTCTCTGGGTGAAAAAGTTTTTTCTCAACTCAGTCTTAAATGACCTCCCCTTTATTCTAAGACTGTGTGTGGCCCCTGGTTCTGGACTCACCCAACATTGGGAACATTTTTCCTGCATCTAGCTTGTCCAGTCCTTTCATAATTTATTTATTTCTATAAGAACCCCCTCATCCTTCTAAACTCTAGTGAAAACAATGCTAGTCTTTTCAATCATTCCTCATATGACAGTCCCGCCATCCCAGGGATCAATCTCGTGAACCTTCTCTGTCCAACTTACACTCCACAGAGTGGGGTGGCAGCTTTCATCTAGTTTGGATGTTTAATTAAGTTTAGTTTCGAGATACAGCGTGGATACAGGCCCTTCGGCCCATCGAGCCCGCGCTGACCAACAATCCCCGCGCACTACACACACTAGGGGCAATGTGTTCACACACACACACCAAGCCAATTAACCCACAAACCAGTACGTCTATGGAGTGTGGGAGGAAACCGAAGATCTCGGAGAAAACCCACGCAGGTCACGGGGAGAACGTACAAACTCCGTACAGACAGCACCCGTAGTCGGGATCGAACCCGGGTCTCTGGCGCTGTAAGGCAGCAACTCTACCGCTGTGCCACTTGTCCTCTCCCAACAATTCATCTCAGAACTATCACATTTGGGAAACACTGGCACTGGCATCTAAACGCAAACAATGCTTTATGATATAGTCCTTGTTTTACCCACAAAATGTATACGCCGCTGAACTGTGAATTGAACGCAATGAATGGTGAAGTGCACGTCAGCAAGAGATATTCCATCAATCCACCTCGTCATTTGTTGCAACAATATAAATGATTGCACAGAAGTTTAATATGGCTACGGAAAATGTCAAACATGCATAGAACACTTTCTTTGAGTGAAGTAGATAGCAAACATTGTACTTAGTATGTCAAGGCTCTGACTTCTGCTTTAGTAAAGAATTTTTAATAGAAAATAATTCCATTAACCGCAGCTCAAACCATCCTTTGTGTATTTTTTTGTTATTTTTTTATATAAAGTCACTATTTTAGAATAAAATATTCTCTTTAATTTCCTCTGGATTGCAAATCCATTTTTTTGGATACCCGATATCTCAGTGTCTGTACCACTGGTTCATTATTGTAGGAAGGAACTGCAGATGCTGGTTTACACCGAAGATACACCACACACACACACAGACACACACACACACACACACACACACACACACACACACACACACACACACACACACACACACACACACACACACACACACACACACACACACACACACACACACACACACACACACACACACACACACACACACACACACACACACACACACACACACACACACACACACACACACAAAAAAAAAAAGCTGGAGTAACTCAGCGGGACAGGCAGCGTCTCTGGATAGAAGGAATGTGTGTTTTTTTTCGATGTCCAGTTCTGAAACATCACCCATTCCTTCTATGCAGAGATGCTGCCTGTCCCACTGAGTTACTCCAGCTTTTTTTGTGTGTGTCGCTGGTTCATTAGCTTCCTTTAATCATGACATTGGCTTCAAAGGATTTGAAGAGGAGATGGTTGTGAGCTTTAAGATGTAAATATCACTATCAATTTGTCATAGGGTTAACTGCATGAAGCCAAGGACAAAAATAGCACGCCCATCTCTCTATGGTTATTGCTTCAGATTAAAGGATGCACCTTTAGAATGGAGACAAGCCCATGCTGACCATGTCCACACCAGCCAGCGATCCCCGCACACGAACACTACCCTACACACGCTAGGGACAGTTTACACTTGTACCAAGCCAATTGACATACAAACCTGTACGTCTTTGGAGTGTGGGAGGAAACCGAAGATCTCGGAGGCAACCCACGGGGAGAACGAACAAACTCCGTACAGACAGCAGTCGTAGTCGGGATCGAACCCGGGTCTCTGCCGCTGTGAGGCAGCAACTCTACCGCTGCGCCACCGTGACTCCCATCTTCAGTCCTGTTGCTGGAAATGATGCTATTAATATTTGATTCCAACTTCAAGCCTTAGTAATCTTGAGAAAACTGTGCTGATCTCTGCTTAGTTTGAGTCTGCTGATGATGTTTGTTTATGCGGATGGGTCGGTTGGCCGTCATCCATTTGACTAGGCATGTGAGGAGTGAGAATCTGGGACCTTGGGAAAATTCTGTCCCGATGTGGAATAATTGGCCCTCGACTCACTCTACACTTATCTAGTTTACAACAATGGTCCTTCCTTCCTGCTTGCTCAGGTTCTGGGACCATCTCTTCCCTTCGCCACCTTTCACCTGCTTCAGAAGATAACCCACGCAAAAAGCCGGAGTAACTCAACGGGTCAGGCAGCATCTCTGGAGAAACGGAATAGATGACGTTTCGGGTCGAGACTAAGACGTCGTGGGGGAAGGGAAATGAAGGATATAGATGGTGATGGGGACAGAGATATCGAACACATGGGCCATTGTTAGCTGTGCGCTGGTGTGTACCAGTATACATAGAAACATAGAAATTAGGTGCAGGAGTAGGCCATTCGGCCCTTCGAGCCTGCACCGCCATTCAATATGATCATGGCTGATCATCCAACTCAGTATCCCGTACCTGCCTTCTCTCCATACCCTCTGATCCCCTTAGCCACAAGGGCCACATCTAACTCCCTCTTAAATATAGCCAATGAACTGTGGCCTCAACTACCCTCTGTGGCAGAGAGTTCCAGAGATTCACCACTCTCTGTGTGAAAAAAGTTCTCCTCATCTCGGTTCTAAAGGATTTCCCCCTTATCCTTAAGCTATAGACTTAAGGGGCCTGTCCCACTTGGATGTCATTTGCGCATCGTGCGAAGATTTTGTACGTACCAAAATCCTGGGCACTGCACGTGACTGCCTACATCACCATGCATGTGTAAATAAAAAGCCATCTGATGGAATTGGACTTTTCTCTTGAGTCTTGGTCTCCATGCAGGCCTCAGTTTATCACAGTTACTGCCTGGTTTTATTTCCCCTTTGGATCATCTAATTATTGCAAGAAATGTGGACAACAAACGTGGCCTCGCAGTTTATTCTCTGGAAACTATTCCAATTAGTGCACCTTCTCCTGAGTTCCCATCTCTGCATTTAATTGGTGGACATCCATTGGGTTCTAATTGGGTGCAGTGCTAGAATGGCGGGCACCTTATTAAAAAAAAAAAAAACTTTTTCTTTTTCTGAATGACTCTGGGGACTGCATTTAACTGGTTATTTTAAGATGTGTTGCCATCCTGTGAGCCTTCGTATATTGTAAACAAGGACCTGATACCATCGCTTGTCTTTCCTGGCATTTCTTTTTAGAGGGGTAGGGGGAGTGATGATGGAAGAGGGACAGAGGGGGAAGGGGTGGGGGGGGGGTGAGAGGGGAGGGGGGGGGGAGAGAGAGAGAGGGGTGAGGTAAGTGGGAGAGAAGTGGAAGAGTGGGGAGGGAGGGGTAGGCGGAGTGGTGGAAGAGGGATAGAGGGATAGTGGTTGGGGTTGAGGGATGGTTGTGGGAGAGCGAGGGAATGGGGGTGGGAGGAAGGGAGAGGGGAGGAGAGGCAGCGGGGCAGGGAGAGAGGGAGGGGAGGCGGGAGGCGGGGGGGAGGAGAGGGAGATGGAGAGGGGAGGAGAGAGGGAGGGGTGAGGGGAGGAAAGAGGAGAGGGGAGAGAGGTGTGGGGAGGGGGGAGATGGGGTACCACCATGAGGTACCACCTCCAGTTTAAATTCCATTTGGAATATTTTGGAGGACCAAGAAACCAAGAACCAAGAAAATAAAATGGATCTGAAATTAGCGTGGTAAAGTTAAAAGGGCAGTAGTTGTGGCACATGCATTAGCCAAGCTGGCCTTTATCCTAGGTAGACAAAAGTATCAGACTGAAGAAGGGTCTTGACCCGAAACGTCACCCATTCCTTCTCTCCAGACATACTGCCTGGCCCACTGAGTTACTCCAGCATTTTGTGTCTACCTTCTCAATAGAAGATGTGATGCATCACTCCCTATAATGGGTTGGGGCTCTCTTGAAGGGTTCTCTCCCTGTGTAGGAAGGCGGAAAAAAGTTCAATCGTTTCCCTTTGCTCTCCCACGGTTGGGGGGCCTCAAGCCCTCTGTTGACGGGCCGATCTTACTCCCGTAGACATCGGGGGGGGGGGTAAATCTCAGCCCCCCTGCGCTGGGGATCAGACTCCTGGTCGGGGCTTGCCGAACCTGCTGTGTCTTTGGAGCTCCCCACACCCACGGTCTCTGCCCGAGACTGCAAGCTCTCGATGGTATTTTGTGTCTATTCAATGGAAGATGCCTTAATTCCAGATTTGATATCCTGCCTTCTAGGAAGATATTGTGCCACAGAAGGCTGTGGAGGCCAAGTCAGTGGATATTTTTAAGGCAGAGATAGATTCAGATTCAGATTCAGATTCAATTTTAATTGTCATTGTCAGTGTACAGTACAGAGACAACGAAATGCATCTCCCTTGAAGAGCGACATAGCAAACGATTTGAATAAATAATAATAAGTGTCCGGGGGGGGGGTGGTGATTGGCACCGAGATAGATTCTTGATTGGTACAGGTGTCAGGGGTTATGGGGTTAGGAAAGAGGGATAGATCAGCCATGATTTAATGACTTGATGGGCCGAATGGCCTAATTCTTCTCCTATCCCCGAGGAAGATAAAACTCAGTAAATCAGCAGAAAGATTGAGGGGGGATCTTATAGAAACTTACAAAATTCTTAAGGGGTTGGACAGGCTAGATGCAAGAAGATTATTCCCGATGCTGGGGAAGTCCAGGACAAGGGGTCACACAGTTTAAGGATAAGGGGGAAGTCTTTTAGGACCGAGATGAGAAAAATAAAATTCACACAGAGAGTAGTGAATCTGTGGAATTCTCTGCCACAGAAGGTAGCTGAGGCCACACAGTTCATTGGCTATATTTAAGAGGGAGTTAGATGTGGCCCTTGAGGCTAAAGGGAACAGGGGGGTATGGAGAGAAGGCAGGGACGGGATACTGAGTTGGATGATCAGCCATGATCGTATTGAAAGGCAGTGCAGGCTCGAAGGGCCGAATGGCCTCTACTCCTGCACCTATTTTCTATGTTTCTAAAAAGGAACTCTGCTATAAGAGTAATGAATGAAGTGTTACCGCCTGTCAGGCACTGAACGATGGTTTTATTTTAAGGTTTATAGTAGAGTTCCAGGCACACACACTGATTGTGAATTATCCAGAGTTTTCTTTCAATATGAGCCTGATGAGTGGGTGCAGTTACTGATCTGGCGAGCATCCAACCACTGATTGTTTCCTAGACAACGCTGGAGTAATCGGAGACCGTGGTTGTTTAGCAGCCTCTGTCCTCCGCGCAGCTAATTAAAGGAACAGCGGCCTTGTGCTTGAGTTCCATCGAACGGTGGTGCAGGGGGTAGAGTTGCTGTCTTGCGGTGCTCACAGCACCAGAGACCCGGGTTCGATCCCGACTACGGGTGCTGTCTCCACAGAGTTTTACCTTATTCCTGTGTGTTTTCTCCGAGGTCTTGGAGAGGAAAAACAATAATCTAGAGATACAGCGCGGCAACAGGCCCTTCGGCCCTTCGAGTCCGCACCGACCCGCACACTAACACTACCCTACACACACACACTAGGGACAATTTTACATTAACACCAAGCCAATTAACCTATAAGCCTGTAGGTGTTTGGTGTGTGGGAGGAAACTGAAGATCGAGGAGAAAACCCGCGGGGAGAACGTACAAACACTGTTCAGACTGGCACCCATAGTCGGGATCAAACCCGGGTCTCTGGCGCTGTAAGGCAGCAACTCTACCGCTGTGCCATCGTGTTGGATATTTTCCATCATGTTGAAAAATCTTCACGGATCTTCCCGTGCTTACCTGCCGTTAGCGAGTTTTCCCGAGTACATGGCGTTAGCACTAAGAGACGTCCCCGAGCTCCGACGTACCCGCCACGTACATTCTCCGTGCTTACCACGAATTTGACTTTTTTTTTAACTCGGGAGAGCTCTTGCAATGAACTCGCTCCCTGGGACAGGGCTATTACCAGTCAGTGGAAAGACAACACATGATTACAATTGAGCCGCCCACAGTGTACAGATACTCTCTAGAATTTAGGAGATTGAGGGGGGATCTTATAGAAACTTACAAAATTCTTAAGGGGTTGGACAGGCTAGATGCAGGAGGATTGTTCCCGATGTTGGGGAAGTCCAGGAGAAGGGGTCACAGCTTAAGGATAAGGGGGAAATCCTTTAAAACCGAGATGAGAAGAACTTTTTTCACACAGAGAGTGGTGAATCTCTGGAACTCTCTGCCACAGAGGGTAGTCGAGGCCAGTTCATTGGCTATATTTAAGAGGGAGTTAGATGTGGCCCTTGTGGCTAAGGGGATCAGAGGGTATGGAGAGAAGGCAGGGGTGGGATACTGAGTTGGATGATCAGCCATGATCATATTGAATGGCGGTGCAGGCTCGAAGGGCCGAATGGCCTACTCCTGCACCTATTTCTATGTTTCTATGATAAAGGGAATAATGTTCAGTGCAAGATAGAGTTCCATCAAAGATAGCCCCAGGGTCTCCAATGAGGTAGATCAGTTTATTTTATTGTCTTGTGTACCGAGGTACAGTGAAAAGCTTTTGTTGCACGCTAACCAGTCAGCGGAAAAACAAAGTGTTGAAGAAGGGTTTCGGCCCGAAACGTCGCCTATTTCCTTCGCTCCATAGATGCTGCTGCACCCGCTGAGTTTCTCCAGCATTTGTGTGTTTCGGTTTGAAACCCTGAAGGAAATAGGCAACGTTTCGGGTCGAAACCCTTGCGGGTTTCGGCCCGAAACGTCACCTATTTCCTATGCTCCATAGATGCTGCTGCACCCGCTGAGTTTCTCCAGCATTTTTGTGTACCAGCGGAAAGACAATGCATGTTTACATTCGTGCCGTCCACAGTTTAAGCGAATAACTTGAATAACATTTAGTGCAAGATAGAATCCGATCAAAGATAGCCCGAGGGCCTCCAATGAGGTAGACAGTAGCTCCGAACTGCTCTCTAGTTGTTGGTCGAATGGTTCAGTTGCATGATAACAGCGCTGATAACAACACACGATGGTGTCTGGCTTTCCACCGGTGATGCTGGTTATGAGAAAAATCAAATTACTGCTTTATTGAAAAAGTGTGCATGGCTGTCAGCATTGCGTGGTGTGATTAGGTTGTGGGAGACACCTGTGTACATATATATTGGAGCCGACTGCCAGCAGCATCTTGACAGAATCCTGAGTGATGCTGCAAATATTGGATTACTTTTCGTATATATATCCTGGCTGCGTTTTCCTTTTGTAAGCAGACATCTGACGAAGTTTGCAAGCAGCTAGTGGAGTTGCTAGTATAGGTCCTCCTTAAGTTGTGAGACTGCACCTGGAGTATTGCACGCAGTTTTGGTCTCCTAATTTGAGGAAGGACATCCTTGCTATTGAGGGAGTGCAGCGTAAGTTCACCAGGTCGATTCCCGGGATAGCGGGACTGTCATATGATGAGAGAATGGGTCGACTGGGCTTGCATTCGCTGGATTTTAGAATGATGAGAGGGGTCCTTATAGAAACATATACAATTCTTGAGGGATTGGACAGGGCTAGATGCAGGAAAAATGTTCCCCATGTTGGGGGAGTCCAGAACCAGGGGTCGCAGTTTAAGAATAAGGGGTTTGTTTAAGAAAGAACTGCAGATGCTGGAAAAATCGAATGTAGACAGAAATGCTGGAGAAACTCAGCGGGTGAGGCAGCATCTATGGAGAGAAGGAATTGGCGACGTTTCGGGTCGAGACTCTTCGTCCGAATCAACAAGGGGTAGGCCATTTCGGACTGAGATGAGGAACAACTTTTTCACCCAGAGATTTGTAAATCTGTGGATTTCTCTGCCACAGAAGGCAGTGCAGGTCAATTCACTGGATGGATTCAAGAGAGAATTAGATTTAGCTCTTAGGGCTAACAGAATCATGAGACGTGGGGAGAAAGCAGGAATGAGGTACTGATTTTGGAAGATCAGCCGTGATCATATTGAAAGGCGGTGCTGGCTCGAAGGGGCGAATGGGCTACTCCTGCACCTATTTTCTTTGTTTCTATGTTTCCTCACAGCGGCAGGACCTGGGGTCGATCCCAGCCTCGGGTGCTGTCTGTGAGGAGTTTGCACGTTCTCCTAGTCATTGAGTTGTTTTTGTCCGGCTGCTCCGGTTTCCTCTCAAACCCCAAGGGATGGGGATAAGCGTTGACTGCAAGTTGTCCCTGGCATGTTAGTGAGTGTTAGACTTTGGGAGGGAATTGATGGGAATGTGGTGAGAATTAAATGGGCGTGGTGTATATTAGTAGACGATGGCCACTGTGGGCCCAGTCCTATTTCCATTCCGTTCCAGAAATGTTCTCTCCGCTCCAAAAGAAAAAACGAACTATAGTTATGCTGACTCTAGACTGGCGTTGGTGAGCGTTCAGAGGAGGTTTACGAGAATGATCCCAGGAATGAGTGGGTTAACATACGATGAGGGTTTGATAGCACTGGGCCTGTACTCGCTGGAGTTTAGAAGAATGAGGGGAGAACCTTACATTGAAACTTATCCAATAGTGAAAGGCCTGGATAGAGTGGATGTGTAGAGGATGTTTCCACTAGTGGGAGAGTCTAGGACGAGAGGTCACAGCCTCAGAATTGAAGGATGTTCCTTTAGAAAGGAGATGAGGAGAAATTTCTTGGGCGAATCTGTGGAATTCTTTGCCGCAGACGGCTGTGGAGGCCAAGTCAATGGATATATTTAAGGCAGAGATAGATAGATCCTTGGTAGTCAAGAGTCTGAAGAA
The DNA here is from genome assembly GCF_028641065.1 of Leucoraja erinaceus. Taxonomy (NCBI): domain Eukaryota; kingdom Metazoa; phylum Chordata; class Chondrichthyes; order Rajiformes; family Rajidae; genus Leucoraja; species Leucoraja erinaceus. The sequence goes on along the minus strand of NC_073412.1, from coordinate 3,049,511 downwards.
GGGCTTCGGCCCAAAACGTTGCCTATTTCCTTCGCTCCACAGATGCTGCCTCACCCGCTGAGTTTCTCCAGCACTTTTTGTCTACCTTCGATTTTCCAGCATCTGCAGTTCCTTCTTAAACATAGATAGATCCTTGATTAGTACGGGTATCGGGTGTGATGGGGAGAAGGCAGGAGAATGGGGTTGGGAGGGAGAGAGAGATCAGCTGTGATTGAATGGTGGAGTAGACTTGATGGGCCGAATGGCCCTAATTCTGATCCTACTATTGATGAACTTTTGACTTGAAATAGGGGAGTTGGGCACTCCAAGATGTAGATCGCTGGATGTGATTTTTTTTTTTTGGTGTGTTTTTTATGTTTAAATGGATGAAATGTAGGATTTAGGATCTTGCAGGAGCGAGTGGTGGATGTACTCTGTGAAGCAACTTGCCTTTATTTAAACCCTGTCGGGGAAACCCCTGTACAACAGTGTGAAGCAGACAGTGATGTCACACACGCGGGAGACATCTCCAAGAACTCAACAACTCGTTGGAAGAGCTAGAAAGGTAACGATAAAAACAAACTCCCTGTCCATCAGCGGTATAATTCATGCTACACTAGTCTCTCCCGATCCACAAAAAATATGTAAGTGCCATATACAAATTTCTATACATCCATGCAGACCTGCTTTGAAATTTGGCAGAAAGTAGATTGGAACCAGCTAATGGAAATGCTGGTCGGTAATGAGCTCCTTAATCACCTGCGTCCTGAACCATGTTAGAGGTTGTTCGCTGCAAGGGTGTCTGTTGTCTGATAACCTTAGTTTGAGACGGCCTTTGTTTAGCAAAGGAGGCACATTAAAAAACGTAAGGTACAGAAATAAGCTGGAGAAACTCAGCGGGTGCAGCAGCATCTATGGAGCGAAGGAAATAGGCAACGTTTAAACTTACAAAATTCTTAAGGGGTTGGACAGGCTAGATGCAGGAAGATTGTTCTCGATGTTGGGGAAGTCCAGGACAAGGGGTCACAGCTTAAGGATAAGGGGGGAATCCTTTAAAACCGAGAATGGAAGAACTTTTTTTCACACAGAGAGTGGTGAATCTCTGGAACTCTCTGCCACAGAGGGTAGTTGAGGCCAGTTCATTGGCTATATTTAAGAGGGAGTTAGATGTGGCCCTTGTGGCTAAGGGGATCAGGGGGTATGGAGAGAAGGCAGGGGTGGGATACTGAGTTGGATGATCAGCCATGATCATATTGAATGGCGGTGCAGGCTCGAAGGGCCGAATGGCCTACTCCTGCACCTAATTTCTATGTTTCGATGTTTTGGGCTGAAACCCAAAGGAAATAGGCAACGTTTCGGGTCGAAACCCGAAGGGTTTCGGCCCGAAACGTTGCCTATTTCCTTCGCTCCATAGTTGCTGCTGCACCCGCTGAGTTCCTCCAGCTTTTTTGTCTACCTTCGATTTTCCAGCATCTGCAGTTCCTTCTTGAACAAATTAAAAAATGTGTTTGGTGCTTCAGCAGGGAAAGTGAGATTGAAACAACTTTCAAAGGCAGGTCATGGCATCTTGTCAAAGACTGCCGGCAAACTGAAGGACAGTCAGGGTCACAGTTGTTTCCTTACAGCGAATGCAGCGCCGGAGACCCGTGTTCGATCCCCACTACGGGCGCTGTCTGTACGGAGTTTGTACGTTCTCCCCGTGACCTGCCCGTGGGTTTTCTCCAAGATATTTGGTTTCCTCTAAAGATGTACATGTTTGTTGGTTAATTGGCTTGGTGAATTTAAAACTTGTCCCTTGTGAGTGTAGGACAATAGACATTAGACAATAGGTGCAGGAGTAGGCCATTCGGCCCTTCGAGCCAGCACCACCATTCAATGTGATCATGGCTGATCATCCCCAATCAGTACCCCGTTCCTGCCTTCTCCCCATATCCCCCGACTCCGCTATTTTTAAGAGCCCTATCTAGCTCTCTCTTGAAAGCACAGTGTCTATTGTCTATTAATGTGTGGGGATCATTGGTCGGTGTGGACCCAGTGGACTGAAGTGCCGAAACTAAAAAAGGGTGTGTGTGTGTATGTTTGTGTCCTAAGAGCTAAATCTAACTCTCTTGAATACATCCAGAATTCCACACATTCACAACTCCCTAGGTGAAAATCATCTTGGTCCTAAATGGCCTACCCCTTTTTCCTGAGTTTGAAGAAGTGTCTCGACCCGAAACGTCACCTATTCCTTCGCTCCATAGATGCTGACTCACCTGCTGAGTTTCTCCAGCATTTTTGTCCACCTTCTATTTTTCCAGCATCTGCAGTTTTTTCTTAAACATCCTGTAGCAGGGTCCATTCACCAAATTTCTACCTCTCATGACTTTACACAAATAACTTTATATTGACTTACAGCAATAGGAAGGAGCGTGGGTTTATGAGAGGGAACTGGTGTGTTAAGATTGTGTTAAGACTCTTCAATCAATGCAGTCCGAAGAAGGGTTTTGGCCCGAAACGTTGCCTATTTCCTTCGCTCCATAGATGCTGCTGCACCCGCTGAGTTTCTCCAGCACTATTGTCTACCTTCGATTTTCCAGCATCTGCAGTTCCTTCTTAAACACACTGTATGTACTTGAGTCACCTATTCCATCACAAAAATGCTGGAGAAACTCAGCGGGTGCAGCAGCATCTATGGAGCGAAGGAAATAGGCAACGTTTCGGGCCGAAATCCTTCCGGGTTTCGACCCGAAACGTTGCCTATTTCCTTCAGGGTTTCGGCCTGAAACGTTGCCTATTTCCTTCAGGGTTTCGGCCCGAAACGTTGCCTATTTCCTTCAGGGTTTCGGCCCGAAACGTTGCCTATTTCCTTCCGGGTTTCAACCCGAAACGTTGCCTATTTCCTTCGCTCCATAGATGCTGCTGCTCCCGCTGAGTTTCTCCAGCTTTTTTGTGTACCTTCAATCAATGCAGTGTTGGGTTGGGCTTGCTAGTATTACTGCAGTGTGTTGCAGACAAGTGCTTCTTAAGGGCCCGTCCCACTTGGCGATTATTTTTCGACGACTGCCAGCGTCATTATCAGTGTCGCCAAAAGATTTTGAACATTTCAAAATCCAGCAGCGACAATAAAAATGTTTCGACACTTGAAAAAACGCCAAGTGGGACAGGCCCTTTAAACCATCTCAGTGTCATTCACCCCTGAGTCTTTATCACAAAATTTACTTCACCCTCGACTAAGTTTTCGTAATTTCTTTTTTTTTTGGCGATTTTCGTCTTTTTCTCTCTTGTGGATAATATTATTTCTAATTTATTTTGTCACACGAGCAAAAAAACATCAATTAACTCATTTCTTAAGTGTTTATTTTATTCCACTTTTGCAAGATCCTAAAAAATATGTAAAGAAAGCAGAGGTAGATAGGGAGAAAAAAAACAGATCAGATTGACATTAAAACCAATAGGCGATTTAATAACCAATTTAATGGCAATGACATGTCATATTGCCACATGTCCCGGATGGGACAATGAAATTCTTACTTGCTACAGCACAACAGAATATGTGAATATGTAACCATTGTATATAATGGGGGGAAAAAGGTAAAAGTTCAATAAATAACAAATATATATAGCAATAATAATATAGTCTTTTGCAGAATGATCCCAGGATTGAGTGGGTTAACATACGATGAGGGTTTGATAGCACTGGGCCTGTACTTGTGGAGTTTAGAAGAATGAGGGGAGAACCTCATTGAAACTTCCCCAATAGTGAAACATAGAAATTAGGTGCAGGAGTAGAGGCCATTCGGCCCTTCGAGCCTGCACCACCATTCAATATGATCATGGCTGATCATCCAACTCAGTATCCTGTATCTGCCTTCTCTCCATACCCCCTGATCCCCTTAGCCACAAGGGCCACATCTAACTCCCTCTTAAATATAGCCAATGAACTGTGGCCTCGACTACCCTCTGTGGCAGAGAGTTCCAGAGATTCACCACTCTCTGTGTGAAAAAAGTTCTTCTCATCTCGGTTTTAAAGAATTTCCCACTTATCCTTAAGCTGTGACCCCTTGTCCTGGACTTCCCTAACATCGGGAGCAATCTTCCTGCATCTAGCCTGTCCAACCCCTTAAGAATTTTGTAAGTTTCTATAAGATCCCCTCTCAATCTCCTAAATTCTAGAGAGTATAAACCAAGTCTATCCAGTCTTTCTTCAGAAGACAGTCCTGACATCCCAGGAATCAGTCTGGTGAACCTTCTCTGCACTCCCTCTATGGCAATAATGTCCTTCCTCAGATTTGGAGACCAAAACTGTACGCAATACTCCAGGTGTGGTCTCACCAAGACCCTGTACAACTGCAGTAGAACCTCCCTGCTCCTATACTCAAATCCTTTTGCTATGAAAGCTAACATACCATTCGCTTAATACATCCTGTTTAATAGCCTGATGTCTGTTGGGAAGGAGCTGTTCCTGAACCTGGTTGTTACAGTTTTCAGACTCCTGTACCACCTTCCTGATGGCAGTGGAGAGATGAGTGTGTGGCCAGGATGGTGTGTGGGTCCTTGATGATGTTGGCTGCCTTTTTGAGGCAGCGACTGGGATAGATCCCTTCGACGGAGGGGAGGTCGGAGACGGGCAGTAGTCACATCATTTCGTAGTCTTTTCCGCTCCTGGACGTCCACGTTTTAAGTATCGGAAGAAATATATAAATATCTGAACAAATTAAGTCATTCACCCCAAAATAATTCCATTCGACCTTGAGTGACCCATTCACCAGTTTAAGAAGCACTGTTGTAAACCATCTACCAACCACAGCATGGCAGAGTGCCAGACTATTCAAGGATGAGAACAGAGACAGATAAACAAAGAACAAAGACACTTAAACCATCAACACTAGCCTGCATCATAAAAATGCTCTGTTGATTCACTTTCTGAATCTCAATCATGTATGCATGTGTGTCGACACGTGCTGCTTATTCTCCTTGCATGTGTGTGTTCAACTGTTGGACCCCCCCATCTCATTAAGCCCCACATCATTTCCACACAGAGTCATGGACTCATAGGGCCGTGAGAGAACCCATGCAAGGCCAGTAGCCATGTCCAGAGATACAGCGCGGAAACAGGCCCTTCGGCCCATCGAGTCCGCGCCGACCTGCGTTCCCCGCACGTTGATGCTATCCTACACACGCTAGGGACAGTTTACACTTGCACCAAGCCAATCAAACCGGCAAGCCTGTACGGCATTGGAGTGTGGGAGGAAACCGAAGATCTCGGAGGAAACCCACGCAGTTCATGGGGAGAACGTGCAAACTCCGTACAGACAGCACCAGTGGCCGGGATCGAACCAGGGTCTCTGGCGCTGTGAGGCAGGAACTCTACCGCTGTGTGTGTGTGTGTGTGTGTGTGTGTACATACATACATACATACATACACATGCTCCTAATGCTTGAGGCCCCCACACAAACTGGGCTGAACCAGTGCGTAGACATCCAGCATTCTCCCATGCACAGACAGCATCTATCTTCTCCGAACTATTCAGTCTCGGAACAGTTGAGTTGTACATCAGTATTTGGAATGACCTTGCTTGAACTGACCTCGTCTCCAATTAGGTTAGTAGTGTTCCGTCAAAGGTCACCTCATTACTGAAACGTTATGTAACGGAGGCAGTGAAATATAAGTCCGCTGCTGATTTAAATAATGGATCCTGCTCTGTTTGTTAGCAGCCGAACTCTCGAGCGGCTTACATTATTTATTAGGGCCTGAATAAACACCGATATCTCTGCTGAGATGAATATGGGATTACTATGCTGTAATACAACTTTCTCCCCGAATAACTACTTTCGTTTAGTTTAGAGATACAGCGCGGAAACAGGCCCTTCAGCCCATTGAGTCCGCACTGACCAGCGATCCCCGCACACTAGTGTGTGTGTGTAGGATAGTGTTAATATGCGGGGATCGCTGGACGGTGGCACAGCGGTTGAGTCGCTGCCTTACAGCGTTTAAGGGGGCCAGAGACCCGGGTTCGATCCCGACTATGGGTGCTGTCTGTACGGAGTTTGCATGTTCTCCCCGTGACCTGCGCGGATTTTCTCCAAGATCTGTATCTATAAACTAAAAACTAAACTGCGAACACTAGGGGGACAATTTACATTTACACCAAGCCAATTAACCTACAAATCTGTACGTCTTTGGAGTGTGGGAGGAAACCGAAGATCTCGGAGAAAAACCACGCCATTACAGGGAGAACGCACAAACGCTGTACAGACAGCGCCCGTAGTCGGGATCAAACCCGGGTGCTGCAAGCGGAGTGAGGCGCCTGTCATACAAGCTTTGTAATACAGAGTGTGGGAAGAACTATGGTCACGGGATAATTCAGCAATTGATTACCAATGGATCAGTGGAAACTTAAAGTGACAGAATCCCTTTATAGACCAATTGTGGAAAGCATCAACTTACTCCGAAATCTTCAGCATGTCGATCTATCTCACTTGGTTTTGTGCAGCAATGTGTTTCAGTTGTGTATTGTACCAAAAATAGATCCCCACATTGCTGGAGTAACTCTGTGGGTCAGGCATCTGCCTATTTCAAGTTTCATGTATCTTCTCTTTATGGGACTGTTGGCAGATCAATATCCTTCCTGGGATCAATAAAGCTCTATCGTATCGTATTGATATTGCCTGACCCATTGAGTTGCACCAGCATTTTGTGTCTAACTATCTTTAGACAATAGACAATCGGTGCAGGAGGAGGCCATTCGGCCCATCGAGTCTACTCCGCCATTCAATCATGGCCGGTCTCTGCCTCCTAATCCCATTTTCCTGCCTCCGATGTCTCGAGTCTCCTTTGCCTTCTTCTGAAGATCATTGCCACATTTTGTCCAATCTTCTAGTTTTCACGCTTAACAATGGGGATTCATTAAAGCGGATTGCAATCTCTCTGTGTGATCGCTAATTGCATTATCAGTATGTAATTATATATTGTGTAGTGATGGCTATCTATATCCTAAAATAAATGTCATTACATCAGCGTTTGTCTGGAAAACTGCAACGGGGAAACGCTGATGTGAATCTGGTGTCATCTACATTATCAGACACTGAACTGAAGGCAAGTCTGTCAACGGACTATTATTTAGTTTAGACATACAGGATAGAAACGGCCTCTTCAGCCCACACCGACCACTGATCGCCCATTCACACTAGTTCTATGTTATCCCACTTTTTCATCCACTCCTGACACACCCAAGGCAATTTACAGAGGGGCCATTGACAATAGGCAATAGGTGCAAGAGTAGGCCTTTAGACCCTTCAATGTGATCATGGCTGATCATCCCCAATCAGTACCCCGTTCCTGCCTTCTCCCCATATCCCCTGACTCCGCTATTTTAAGAGCCCTATCTAGCTCTCTCTTGAAAGCGTTTAGAGAACCGGCCTCCACCGCCCTCTGAGGCAGAGAATTCCACAGACTCACCACTCTCTGTGAAAAAAGTGTTTCCTCGTCTCCGTTCTAAATGGCTTACTCCTTATTCTTAAACTGATAAAAGACAGACTGATGAAGGGATGGAACTGGTACAATGGACTCGGTGGGCTGAAGTATCTCCAAATCCCAGTATCCAGGTCTTTCCTCTTTCCGACTACCCAATGGATGGGAGGTAATGTTTAGGCATGTTGACCAAAGCTTCCAACTTGTGTTGGTGCCAGCTCACAGTTGTCTGCTCATTAACGGGGAAGGATGGAAAATTGCAGGCTGAGCAGAAGAGAATGTGAAAACCACAGCCATTTACTCTGTTTCCTCATCCCCGTTCTAAAATGGCTTACCCCTTGTTCTTAAAGTGTGTGTGGTCCCTGGTTCTGGACTCACTCCCCCAACATCGGGAACGCGTTGAGATGTGGGAGGAAAGGCTCGCGGTCACAGGGAGAACGTGCAAACGCCGCATTGGCAGCATCTGTAGTCGGGATCGAACCTGGGTCTCTGGCGCTGTGAGGCAGCAACTCTACCGCTGCGCTGCTCCCCAGTTACTCCATCCATCCTTGGTATAAAACCGACATCTTTGTCCAGCGGAGCTATTATTGATCGGATCGTGACCGAACATTTGTGAAAAGTTAAACCTGACCTTTCTTCCAATGCACTGATCTCAGGCTCGGCCAAGTCAAATTTCATTGATCTGCTCCCAAACCATTCCATCTAGCAGGCATTTGAGAAGCAGTGTGCGTAGCCTGTGCAGCATTGCCCCTGGTGACCGGGCCCTTAGAGCCATGGTGGTGTGTAAAGTACCTGCTAGTGGGTAGGTGGAATTCCAAGCGTTATACATTAGTTGGCAGCAAGGAGCATGCCCTTGTGGATCAGTGCTGCATTCAAACCCCCTAGCCCATTACATCATTCTCCAATTGAAACCGCAGCTTTCAGAGTCGAGAATAGAATTTTGAAAATACATCGGTCGGAATTCAACGCCGAATTGGCAGCTAAACACCTCCCTGTCCTGATGCCTAAAGCATTTCCTTGGACTTTGGATTTGAAGAAGGGAAACTGATTCTCTAAAGTATGTTCGCAAACAGAAGTTAGGAGCAGACAGCGTCTCTGGAGAGAAGGAATGGGCGACGTTTTGGGTCGAGACCCTTCTTCAGGCTGGTTAGGGATAAGGGAAACAAGAGATATAGACAGTAGGCAATACGTGCAGGAGTAGGCCATTCGGCCCTTCGAGCCTGCACCATTCGCCATTCAATATGATCATGGCTGATCATCCAACTCAGTATCCTGTACCTGCCTTCTCTCCATACCCCCTGATCCCTTTAGCCACAAGGGCCACATCTAACTCCCTCTTAAATATAGCCAATGAACTGTGTGGCCTCAACTACCTTCTGTGGCAGAGAATTCCACAGATTCACCACTCTCTGTGTGAAAAGTCAGAAGTATTTAATTGAGTGTAATTTGTGTCAGAAAGTATTGAAAGATGCATGAATGGAAGTTCTTGATGTATTTTTGGTTGAAGGTACAGGGTACTTTCTTTCTGGTGGGAAGGTTTTCAATGTCCTCTCTCCAACAGCTTTAGCCTGTTAAGTCAAGTCAAGTCAAGTCAAGTTTATTTGTCACATACACATACGAGATGAGATCGTTTATTGATATACTGTCCGTACTAAGTTCCATTACTGTATGTCGTTCTGCATGGGAAATTATGATCAACTTAGGAAATAGGTGCAGGAAACACAGAACTGCAGATGCTGGTTAAAGGGCCTGTCCCACTTGGATGTCATTTGCGTGTCACTCAGTTGGCGGGCGAAGATTTTGTACATCACAAAATCCTGCTACGCCGCGCGGGGTCGCACGTCACTGCCTATGTCATCGCGCACCATGCTCGTGTAGCGCGCATCACGTGCGTGTCACGGCGCTCGCGCCTTGTGTCGTGACGCGTAAATGATGTCGCGTAAATTACTCGCAAATGACGGCCAAGTGGGACAGGCCCTTAATACACAAAGGGACGCAACGTGCTGGAATAGCTCAGGTGAAGCAGCATCTCTGAAGAACATGGACAGGTGACGTTTCGGGTTGGGTCCCTTGACCTGGAATGTCAGCTATCCATGTTCTCCACACGATACAGCTTGATCTGATGAACTAACTTTTCTGTACATGTTTATGTTCTACAAATAAGGTTTCAATTGACAATCTATCTGCATTGGAGAACCAAGTCTGCCGTGCTTACAATATGTGACTCCAAACTCCTAACAGACTGTTGGATTCAGAGACAATTAGGGTTGATTGATCAATATTGGCAAGGCCAATGATGTCCAATGCTTATAGGTGTTGGAAGGAACTGCACATGCTCGCGTAGATCGAAGGTAGATCTACAAAATGCTGGAGTAACTCAGCGGGACAGGCAGCATCTCTGGAGAGAAGGAACGGGTGATGTTTCAGGTCTGAAGAAGGGTCTCGACCAGAAACGTCACCCATTCCTTCTCTCCAGAGATGCTGCCTGTCCCGCTGAGTTACTCCAGTATTTCGTGTCTCTGTCCAAAACTTAGTTTAGTTTAGAGATATTGCGCTGAATAAAGGCCCTTCAGCCTATACGAGTCCGTGCCGACCAGCGATCCCCGCATATTAACACTATCCCACACACACTAGGGACAATTTACACATAAGCCAAGCCAATTAACCTACAAACCTGCACGTCTTTGGAGTGTGGGAGGAAACTGAAGAACTCGGAGAAAAAACCCACGCAGGTCACGGGGAGAACGTACAAACTCCGTATAGACGGCACCCGTAGTCGGGATCGAACCCGGGTCTCGGACGCTGCAAGCGCTGTAAGGCAGTGACTCTACCGCTGGGCCACCGTGCCCGCCTATGCTTTGTGTTAGGTGAGGACTCATTGTATGGCTGAAGGCTATAGATCTCTCTAACAGGTTTATAACGTGAAAAACTACCACCGCTCAGCCCTTAACTGGGGATTAAAATATTGATCATTAATATAAATAGGTAATGAATTAATTGCACTGTGCAATTTAGAGAACATTTTGCCGAGTTTAATAATTCAATATGAGAACTGTTGATGAAGTCACTGGCAGGTAAGGTTTAGTTTCTGGCAATGTTAGTTTCCTCATTAACAATCCACAGACTCTCATTTGCCTTTTTGCTACATTTTCCACCCTTCCTTACCTCCTTCCTCACCAAGAATATTTCCCCATGGCTTAGGTATTCAGCACTAAGGGTGGTGGATGAATGGAACAAGCTGCCGGAGGAGAATGAGGGGTGATTTTATTGAGGTGTGTATTAAGATCACGAGAGGAATAGATCAGGTAGATGCACAGACTCTCTTGCCCAGAGTAGGAGAATCGAGGACCAGAGGACATAGGTTTAAGGTGAAGGGGAAAAGATTTAATAGGAATCTGAGGGGTAACTTTTTCCACACAAAGGGTGGTGGGTGTATGGAACAAGCTGCCAGAGGAGGTAGTTGAGGCTGGGACTATCCCAACATTCAAGAGAGTTTATAGTCATATGTGCCAGACAGGGCCACATCTAACTCCCTCTGCTATATTTAAGAGGGAGTTGGTTGTGGCCCTTGTGGCTAAAGGGATCAGAGGATATGGAGAGAAGGCAGGAACAGGATACTGAGTTGGATGATCAGCCATGATCATATTGAATGGCAGTGCAGGCTCGAAGGGCCGAATGGCCTCTACTCCTGCACCTATTTTCTATGCTTCTATGTTTCTATAGGACAATGAAATTCTTGCTTTGCTTCAGCACAACAGAATATAGTAGGCATGAAAATGTAATCAACATTTAAGAAACAGTTAGACATGTACATGGATAGAACTGGTTTGGAGGGATATGGACCAAACGCGGGCAGGTGGGGCTAGTGTAGCTGGGACATGTGGGCTGGTGTGGACAAGTTGGGCCGAAGGGCCTGTTTCTATGCTGTATCACTCTATGACTATAACTGGGCAACTAAAAATGGTGATGGGAGATGCTGATATTCCATTGAATCTCTATGTCGTTGTACAAGGGTCATGGAGGAACAGCGGGTGGTAAGGAAGGAAGGAAGTCTGAAGAAGGGTCTCCACCCAAGATATCACCCATTGCTTCTCGCCAGAGATGCTGCCTGTCCCGCCCGCTGAGTTACTCCAGCTTTTTTGTTTATCTTCGGGAGTTTCTTCCTTCCTCTGAGCCCTTTTTTGAATCTTCGCCAAACGCGCGCAAATGGGCCTAGCTAAAATGGTTGCGTGTTGATCTGCGCGGAGTAGTTGGGCCGAAGGGCCTGTTTCCATGCTCTCCCATTCTCTGATGCTAAACCTGTCAATAACAGGGAGTGGAGATTTTGCCTGGAAACTTGAAACAAAATTCCTCCAGAAATGAAAGTTAAAACACAAAAAAACATTTGCCTTTGAGGTAGCTTCAAATTATTGTCAGTCCGAAAGGATTGTCAGATTTCCGAATCTGCCTGGCAGGTTTGACAGGAACTATAAAACAAAAACCTTATGTTATTCACTTCAAGGTATTTAAACTCTGCACTCCCAAGGCAGATACTAAATCACAAGAGCTTGCTCCCAATAGTTTAGGTAGGCTAAGTGTAATTCTCTCTTTGAAGTATGGAGCCGTGCGAGAAAATATTGCTTGGGCTTCAGGGAACCGTTAGCAGATTCGCAAACCAAGGCTCCATCGCTGCTCTTTGGGCTGTGACTCCCGCTCATTTCTCTGTCAAAGTTAATCCTTCCCTTGGGTGGGGAGTTGCAGATGTCGGAATCCTGAGTGAAAAACCGGGGCGGGTCATGGTGGCGCAGCAGTAGAGTTGCTGCCTCACAGCGCCGGAGACCCCAGTTCGATCCCGGGGAGAACGTGCAAACTCCGTACAGACAGCACCTGTAGTCAGGATCGAACCCGGGTCTTCGGTGCTGCATTCGCTGTACTGTACTGTAATGCCCCTGTCTGTCCCACTTAGGAAACCTGAACGGAAACCTCAGGAGACTTTGCGCCCCAACCAAGGTTTCCGTGCGGTTCCCGGAGGTTGCCGGAGGTTGCAGGTAGTGGAAGCAGGTAGTGGAGACTGACAAAAACCTCCGGGAACCGCACGGAAACCGCACGGAAACCTTGGGTGGGGCGCAAAGTCTCCAGAGGTTTCCGTTCAGATTTCCTAAGTGGGGACGGGACATTACAGCACAGGAGACCCCAGTTCGATCCCGACTACGGGTGCTGTCTGCACGGAGTTTGCACGTTCTCCCCGTGACCTGCGTGGGTTTTCTCCGAGATCTTCGGTTTGCTCCCACACTCCAAAGGCGTGCAGGTTTGTAGGTTAATTAACTTGGTGTACATGTAAAATTGGCCCTAGTGTGTGTAGGATAGTGTTAGCGTGCGGGGATCGCAGTTCTGTGCGGACTCGATGTTTCCACGCTGTATCTCTAAACTAAACCACGCCATCCATCGTGTACAGATAAATGATAAAGGGAATAACGTTTAGTGTAAGATAAAACCTGACCAAAGATAGCCTGAGGGTCTCCAATGAGGTTGATAGTAGCTAGGGTTGCCAACGGTACTGTGTTTTGAGCTTTTGTCCCTTATTTGGGAGTGAGAATGTTGGCGACCTTACAAGTTTGGGACTGCTCTCTGGTTGTTGCTAGGAAGGTTCATTTGCCTGGTTTAGATGGGCCTAAATGCCTGGCCTTCTGCTGTTCTATGGACTTAATGGACCGTAAAATGCATTGGGACATCTTAAAAGCAATGTGATAGCTGCCCATTAAACCAACTCTTTGTTCCACATCTAGACACAAAAAGCTGGAGTAACTCAGCGGGACAGGCAGCATCTCTGGAGAGAAGGAATTGGTGATATTTTGGGTTGAGTCCCCTGAAATGGCACCCATTCCTTCTCTCCAGAGATGCTGCCTGTCCCGCTGAGTTACTCCAGCTTTTTGTGTCTATCTGAGCATTTACTGTCCCTGCTCTTGCCATCTGCAACCCCGTACTTTGTTTCCCTTTATCTCGGCTTCTCTATGAAAGCAGTGGTTAATTCTGCTACTGTGCAGGAAGTTAACTGCTGATGCTGGTTTAAACCGAAGATGGACACAACAAGCTAGAGTAACTCAGCGGGACGGGCAGCATCTCATGAGAGAAGGAATGGGCGACGTTTTGGATCGAGACTCTTCTTCAGACATCTTTCCTTACTGCTTGCTGTTTCTCTCTGTTAACCTCCTCATTCCCGACTGCATTATCTTTGCATTCTCTCTCTCATCCTGTTTTTCCCCTCCTCTTCTCCCTCTTTCCCTTCTCATTCTCATTTAAGAGCCAGTCCCACTCAGCGATATTTTCGGCGACTGCCAGCGGCATTGACTGACTGAACGCTTCATAGAAACATAGAAACATAGAAATTAGGTGCAGGAGTAGAGGCCATTCAGCCCTTCGAGCCTGCACCACCATTCAATATGATCATGGCTGATCATCCAACTCAGTATCCCACCCCTGCCTTCTCTCCATACACCCTGATCCCTTTAGCCACAAGGGCCACATCTAACTCCCTCTTAAATATAGCCAATTAACTGTGGCCTCAACTACCCTCTGCGGCAGAGAGTTCCAGAGATTCACCACTCTCTGTGTGAAAAAAGTTCTTCTCATCTCGGTTTTAAAGGATTTTCCCCTTATCCTTAAGCTGTGACCCCTTGTCCTGGACTTCCCCAACATCGGGAACAATCTTCCTGCATCTAGCCTGTCCAACCCCTTAAGAATTTTGTAAGTTTCTATAAGATCCCCTCTCAATCTCCTAAATTCTAGAGAGTATAAACCAAGTCTATCCAGTCTTTCTTCATAAGACAGTCCTGACATCCCAGGAATCAGTCTGGTGAACCGTCTCTGCACTCCCTCTATGGCAATAATGTCCTTCCTCAGATTTGGAGAACAAAACTGTACGCAATACTCCAGGTGTGGTCTCACCAAGACCCTGTACAACTGCAGTAGAACCTCCCTGCTCCTATACTCAAATCCTTTTCAAAATCCAGCGACGACAAAAAAAATGTTGCAACACTTGAGGAAAAGGCGCGCGTCAATACGTTGTAACGCTGCGACTTTTTCGGTGACCTGATAACGTCAGTCAATGATGCCGGCAGTTGCCGAAATAATTGCCAAGTGGGACAGGCCCTTTACTCTCCAATATTCACTCGTTCTTTTCTCTCCAGCTCCTACCCTTTTTTCCTCTCCTCCTCCACGTTCTGTTTCTCCGGCCATCGTGTTCGTTCATTGTTCAGTTTATCCTACTTTAGTTTAGAGATACAGCGTGGAAACAGGCCCTGCCCGCTGAGCAGCGGTCCCCACACATTAACACTATCCTACACCCACCAGGGACAATATTTACACATACACCAAGCCGATTTACCTACAGACCTACACGTCTTTTGAGTGTGGGAGGAAACCGAAGATCTCGGAGAAATCCCACGGGGAGAACGTGCAAACTCCGTACAGACAGCACCCGTGGTCGGGATCGAACCCGGGTCCCCGGCGCTGCATTCGCTGTACTGCAAGGCACCGACTCTACCGCTGCTCACCATGGCCACCCTATTCTCGCAGTCTCTTCCTCGAGAATCAAACGGTGACAGATTACGCCTGAGAAAACAGGCCCCCACAGCGTGTTAGACCATGTTGGTTTGTGACCCTATCTGTAGTCAAAACTAATAACTATAATACATAATTTAGTAGCACTCAGAACATTATAGAAATTAATTTGCTATTAAGTCTGCGGCTCCTCATTGACCAGTAACTTGTTCAAACAGATTTGTTCCTGTATTGTCGACTGAAATTAGACCCCATTCATGCATTTAAGAGATGCAAGTTTAAACTGGTGATCGTGGATTCCAAGATTGTGTCATTTGTATTTCTGGTCTGCTCATTCAGCTACTGTATAGAAACATAGAAACATAGAAATTAGGTGCAGGAGTAGGCCATTCGGCCCTTCGAGCCTGCACCGCCATTCAATATGCTTCAGCGCAACAGAACATAGTAGGCATTGACTATAAAACAATCTGTGGTAGACAAAAATGCTGGAGAAACTCAGCGGGTGCAGCAGCATCTATGGAGCGAAGGAAATAGGCAACGTTTCGGGATGAAACCCTGAAGGAAATAGGCAACGTTTTGGGTCGAAACCCTGAGGAAATAGGCAACGTTTCGGGTCGAAACCCGGAAGGGTTTCGTCCCGAAACGTTGCCTATTTCCTTCGCTCCATAGAAACATAGAAACATAGAAAATAGGTGCAAGAGTAGGCCATTCGGCCCTTCGAGCCTGCACCGCCATTCAATATGATCATGGCTGATCATCCAACTCAGTATCCCGTACCTGCCTTCTCTCCATACCCCCTGATCCCCTTAGCCACAAGGGCCACATCTAACTCCCTCTTAAATATAGCCAATGAACTGTGTGGCCTCAACTACCCTCTGTGGCAGAGAGTTCCAGAGATTCACCACTCTCTGTGTGAAAAAAGTTCTTCTCATCTCGGTTTTAAAGGATTTCCCCCTTATCCTTAAGCTGTGACCCCTTGTCCCGGACTTCCCCAACATCGGGAACAATCTTCCTGCATCTAGCCTGTCCAACCCTTTAAGAATTTTGTAAGTTTCTATAAGATCCCCTCTCAATCTCCTAAATTCTAGAGAGTATAAACCAAGTCTATCCAGTCTTTCTTCATAAGACAGTCCTGACATCCTAGGAATCAGTCTGGTGAACCGTCTCTGCACTCCCTCTATGGCAATAATGTCTTTCCTCAGATTAGGAGACCAAAACTGTACACAATACTCCAGGTGTGGTCTCACCAAGACCCTGTCCAACCCCTTTATACTTTATAGAGGGACTTTATACTAAACTCACAGCTAATTCCCGCTTAATGGTACAATTTTTATACAGCAAATACACCAAATTGTCGCACCAAAGTGTTCACATTAAAATACAAATTTTTTTCATAGACGCTGCATGGAAACAGGCCCTTTGGCCCAACGGGGCTATGCTGGCCATCGATCACCCATTCGAAATGATCCAGCTTTCTCATTTGGTCCCTACACACCCGTTCTATGTTACTCCTCTCCCTGGGCACTGGGAGCAGTTTATAGAGGTCAATGAATCTACAAGCCTGCATGTCTTTGGGATAATAATAATAATATCTTTTATTGTCATTGTCAGTGCAACGAAATTTAGTTTGCAGCTCCAACCGATGAAAAAGAAAAGTAAAATAAATAAATAAGCTGTGTGTCGGGACCATCCGAGGGAGACAGTCCAGGGAGGGTGGGGGGCACTCAGCAGGGCCGGTTCAGAGCCGCTATAGCTCTGGGAATGAAGCTGTTTCTGAATCTGGAGGTTCGGGCGTAGAAGGCCTTGTAACGTCTGCCGGAGGGAAGTAGTTCGAACAGTCCGTTACAGGGGTGTGATGAGTCTTTATGGATGCTGTCGGCCTTCCTGAGGTACCGTGTGTGTGTGGTAGATGCCCTCCAAGGCTGGTAGCTGTGTCCCAATGATCCTCTGCGCTCTGTGGACGACGCGCTGAAGAGCTCCCCTCTCCGCCTCCGTGCAGCTGAGACACCACACACAGAGATGCCATACGTTAATATGCTCTCTGTGGTGCAGCGGTAGAAGGTTGTCAGCAGCTGTTGAGGCAGACCAGTCTTTTTTAATGTCCTCAGGAAGAACAGTCGTTGCTGTGCCTTCTTGACCAGCGCAGCGGTGTTGGTGGACCATGTAAGGTCCTCTGAAATATGAGTTCCCAGAAACTTAAAGCTGGACACTCTCTCCACACTGTCCCCGTAGATGGAGATTGGGGCGTATTCTCCATTATGGGACCTCCTGAAGTCAATAATCAGCTCCTTGGTCTTGGAGGTGTTTAGTGACAAGTTGTTGCGTGTGCACCAGTCCGCCAGGTTCTGCACCTCCGCCCTGTATTTTGTTTCATCACCGTTGGTGATCAGCCCAATCACTGTTGGGTCGTCTGCAAACTTCACGATGGTGTTGGTGTCGAATGTGGGAGGAAACCAAAACGTTAATGGTTTAAACCAGCAGCTGCCTGCAGCTTCCTCCTGCACTATTTCTCCCAGAGAGTTGTGAAGCTGTGGAACTTACTTTAGTTTAGTTTAATTTAGTTTAGAGATACAGCACAGAAACAGGCCCTTCGGCCCGTGCTGGTTGGCGATCCCTGCATATTAATACTAATGCCTCATCTACAGTTCCTTGTTTCGACATTCTGCTGTTTTTATTTATCCAGATGGCGATAATATCGATGGCTTTGAAGATTTTTTTTTCTTCTCTCCCCCCCACAAACAAAGCTAATTGGGATCTGTTCAGATTGAAAAGCAGAATCGAAATGTATCCTCAGGTGGTATTGAACATTTTATCAGTTTAGTGGTGAAATCAATTGAGACCCCCTCAAGGTGTAAATGTAGAATACACCTCTGTCCAGAGAGGGAAGTGGCTTGCTTTGCCAATTAGCGATATTGGCAACTCTAACATTTCCCATCAAGTTTGGGTGCCATGATTTATTGATGACCGAGCCAATATTGACAGTCCAAATGCGTTGGCGCGTTTCGTCTTAAAAGGCTCGTTCGTGCTAGTGTAATTTTATTGTAATGACATTAACACTTAAAGGTTTAGTGTAATGTACGAAAATTAATACTTTTGCCTGTGGATGTTAGCTCATTAAAAAGACATCCATTCAGACTAATGTGCAGTGCTAAGATTTACGTGTTGCGAGCACGTAATTCAGACGCCGTCTGGTGAGAAGCGAGCAACGTTAAATTCAAGATTCAAGAGAGTCTGAAGAAGGGTTTCGGCATATTCCCTTCGCTCCGAAGATGCTGCTGCACCCGCTGAGTTTCTCCAGCATTTTTGTCTATCTTCAATAGAGTTTATTGTCATGTGTCCCTGATAGGACAATGAAATTCTTGCTTTGCTTCAGCACAACAGAACATAGTAGGCATTGACTGCAAAACAATCTGTGGTAGACAAAAATGCTGGAGAAACTCAGCGGGTGCAGCAGCATCTATGGAGCGAAGGAAATAGGCAACGTTTTGGGTCGAAACCCTGAAG
The DNA here is from genome assembly GCF_028641065.1 of Leucoraja erinaceus. Taxonomy (NCBI): domain Eukaryota; kingdom Metazoa; phylum Chordata; class Chondrichthyes; order Rajiformes; family Rajidae; genus Leucoraja; species Leucoraja erinaceus. The sequence goes on along the minus strand of NC_073412.1, from coordinate 3,031,036 downwards.
GAAATAGGCAACGTTTCGGGTCGAAACCCGGAAGGGTTTCGTCCCGAAACGTTGCCTATTTCCTTCGCTCCATAGAAACATAGAAAATAGGTGCAGGAGTAGGCCATTCGGCCCTTCGAGCCTGCACCGCCATTCAATATGATCATGGCTGATCATCCAACTCTGTATCCTGTTCCTGCCTTCTCTCCATACCCCCTGATCCCTTTAGCCACAAGGGCCACATCTAACTCCCTCTTAAATATAGCCAATGAACTGTGGCCTCAACTACCTTCTGCAGCAGAGAATTCCACAGATTCACCACTCTCTGTGTGAAAAAAGTTTTCCTCATCTCGGTCCTAAAAGATTTCCCCCTTATCCTTAAACTATGAGTGAGAATCACCTCTTTAAGTTCACAGAGACAGTATTTAGAAGGGTCTTGACCCGAAACGTCACCTATTCCTTCGCTCCATAGATGCTGCCGCACCCACTGAGTTTCTCCAGCATTTTTGTCTACCTTCGATTTTCCAGCATCTGCAGTTCCTTCTTAAGCATTAAATCTGTCGTGTGTTGGATGGATCGGTAGAGTGGAGGTCAGGGTGGGTGCAGATTGCCCCTGAAGCTGATGTGTTTAGTTTAGTTTAGAGATACAGCGCGGAAACAGGCCCTTCGGCCCATCGGGTCTGCGCCGACCAGCGATCCCCGCACACCAACACTATCCTACACACACCAGGGATGATCCGGGATGCAAAACGGACTGTGTCCCCTCCCCATATATCGTTCACCAACACATTCAACCTCGTCCATACTTTGACAGCTAGGCACCTGTCAAACCAAAGCCACTGTCGGTCGGAATGTCGGTCGGTCGGTTTTTATTCTATCGTAAATTTTAGGCCTACTTTCTGTTTTTAGATATGGCAATTTTAATTTGTATTTATGTATTTATCCTTTTTTTTATTAACTACACTGAATGGAAACTGACCGAGTAACGTTTTTGCAAGTACTCGGTGAAAATTATATTAAATAAATACTGATACTGACAATTTACATTTACACCAAGCCAGTTAACCTACAAACCTGCACGCCTTTGGAGTGCGGGAGGAAACCGGAGATCTCGGAGAAAACTCACGGGGAGAACGTGCAAACTCCACACGGGCAGCACCCGTAGTCGGGATCGAACCCGGGTCTGCGGCGCTGCAAGCGCTGTAAGGCAGCGGCTCTACCGCTGCACCACCGTGCAGAGCCAAATGGAAGGGGCTCAACTTTGAGCAATTGAGCAGTAGCCACTGAAGTAGTGAACTTGGAGTGTGTACTGTCGGCTGGGGGTGTTGAACGAGGAGGTTGGGTGGTGTTAATGTCGGTGATAATCAGAGGACGCCTTGGAGCCCTGCCCAACACGAACTGGCTGAAGGGCCTGATTCCACGCTGTATCTCTGAACTAAACTAAATTGAAAAATAAATAATACATTGTAATTAATGAGGGGAATCAGTGAAGGAACTCATCAGAATTAAATAACGTTCTTTTAGCAAGGAGATGGGGAGGAATTTCTTTCGGAAAACAAAAGATAGTCAGGGGATATGGGGAGTAGGCAGGAATGGGGTAGTGATTGTGGATGATCAGCCATGATCACAGTGAATGACGGTGCTGGCTCAAAGGGCCGAATGGCCTACTCCTGCACCTATTGTCTATGGTGTAAATGTAAAATTGTTGTGTGTGTGTGTGTGTGTGTCTCTGTCTGTGTGTGTGTGCGTGCGTGTGTGTGTGTGTGTGCGTGTGCGTGTGCGTGTGCGTGTGTGGTGTGTGTGTGTGTGTGTGTGTGTGTGTGTGTGTGTGTGTGTGTGTGTGTGTGTGTGTGTGTGTGTGTGCGTGTGTGTGTGCGTGTGTGTGTGTGTGTGTGTGTGTGTGTGTGTGTGTGTGTGTGTGTGTGTGTGTGTGTGTGTGTGTGGGTGCGTGTGTGTGTGTGTGCGTGTGTGTGTGTGTGTGTGTGTGTGTGTGTGTGTGTGTGTGTGTGTGTGGGTGCGTGTGTGTGTGTGGGTGCGTGTGGTGTGCGTGTGTGTGTGTGTGGGTGCGTGTGTGTGTGTGTGGGTGTGTGTGTGTGTCTGTGTGTGGGTGTGTGTGTGTGTGTGTGTGCGTGTGTGTGTGCGCGTGTGTGTGTGTGCGTGCTTGTGTGGGTGCGTGTGTGTGCGTGTGTCCGAGTTAATGTGTGGGGATCGCTGGTCAGCATGAACACAGTGGGCCGAAGGGCTTGTTTCCGCGCTGTATCTCTAAACTAAACATTTTAAAAAAACACCGCTGATCTGAAGGAGTAATTGCAGACGCCTGGTTCTTGAGGAGCGTCTCAACCTGGCTAGATGCTCTCGATTGGCCGATCCTCAACTTGGCAGTGATCAACCTCATTCACAAGTGGCCATTACTGCTTAATTCAACCAGAATTTGTTTGCGCCCAGGCCGGCTACTGGGATGAAAGATGCAACTGCAGCAGGAGCTGGACATGCTCCAAGTTCCAGACACTGATGTGGTTATATCTTCTTCACAGAGTTCTCCACTTGAACAAGGCTCCAATACTCGTTAAATATCCGAAGGTGCACAGGTTCTATTCCCGGGCTGGGGGCCAGGCTTGAAGACCATTCAGCCAAAGGCCTTGGCTCCAGTTGCACTCTGGAGCATTTCAGCTAGAGAATTGAAATATGATTAATTAAATAAATCCCTATAGACTTTGGAGGTACAGCATGAAAACAGGCCATTGGGCCCATCGAGCCTCACCAACCCCATACACGAGCACTGGCCTACATGCCAGGGACTATTTCTACAATTCTATCAGTTCCTTGTTTCTGCATTTTGAGTGCTACAGTGCCTGCCTCTTTCAAACCCATTGTGTGACATTTGGTTTGTCATCAGTAGATGCAGGAAAAATGTTCCCCATGTTGGGGCAGTCCAGAACCAGGGGTCGCAGTTTAAGAATAAAGGGTCGGCCATTTAGGACTGAGATGAGGAAAAATATTTTCACCCAGAGAGTTGTGAATCTGTGGAATTCTCTGCCACAGAAGGCAGTG